>NW_027469513.1:0-113882 GCF_051020765.1 Lasioglossum baleicum
CTATCCACATTAATTTACTTCATGCAAAATACCGCATCGCACTCTTGAATCGAATCATTCTCGCGCACGTGAAATTGCGCGGTGCTGTCCTACTCTCTCGCAGTCGATATCGTGCAAGTCGAAGGCAATACAGATCGACCGAAGATCCGCGCGACCACAAGGCAGGATCTGTTGACAATCTTGCTGTACAATCCTCTAACAGGTCCGGGAGACACGCGATCTCTTCTAATCAGTCGCATTCTTGAATCAGTTGCCCAATCTTCATTTGGCGAGCAACAAACGCAACAACACGCGATCGCGAATGAACAAAAACGCGACAACGCGCGATCGCGGATAAACAAACGCGTGGCCGACATAGTAGGAAACTGACAGTCGAGCAATCTACAGTTAATCAAATTGACATTCAAATCAAGACATTGATCTCGACCACATACTCGATCGACAGACAAATCAAATCAAGTTTACGCATCACGTCAATGCGTCAAATCCACAAACAAATCACACGTCACAAAATTAGCACCGCTTCCAGCCATGGACGATGCACAATCTAGTAGGGCAAACTTATCAGCATAATGTGAGTCAAGATGTGTCATATTCATTATTGATCTGTTCCGTCGCAGAACAGTGTTCATCGCAAGATTCGTATACCTGAGCGAACGAAATAGCAGCTAAGAAATGAAGTCTTACATTCCTTTGTTATATGTTTGTGTCCCTTTAAACGGAAAGGTTTTTGTCGCGAAAAACCATTACACTAAAACTTCCAACGAACCCTCGTTTTTATGATCAGATCACGATAACGGACTTTCATGGATTCAGAATAAAGAGACCTTCCCGAAGGCAAAACACATTATCGGTATTTACCATCCCAGATGTAGGCCCAACGGGCAATTTTGTTTTTTGTATATTTCTACACAAGACTAAAGACTTTCTAGTAACGGTCCCCTTTTATGGCTTGCCTTGGACCAGCCGGACCAAGGGTACACCCTCGCGGATTAAGCACAGTTCGTCTCAAGTCATTCGACCATGTCTCGGATTCCCGGGATGATTGACCTTCATCTTACCTGCGACACCCGTCTTCGAGGGTCGGCCAGTCGTAAACCACCGCGTGGCTTAGTACGGTCATTTTCACGTGAACAAACAACCACTTAAAAATCGGACCAGAAGTAAGATTCACGCGATGATGTTTTACCTACGCTCAACAAAGGTCGTGTACCTAAACATACTTCGCGATTGACCACGAGGTATTAACGGTAACCTTTCGGAATCTTATTCGGTCAACAATACGAATTTCGTCGCTACAAAGGACGGATTATCGGTACAAATGCCGAGTAAACAACTCGTGGCACGTTATTATTCCCAGAAAACGTACCGTCTGCACCAATTGTTAACACATACAATAAATTCGACATTCGACACTCACATACAGTTGAACTCACACTCAACCAACTCACATTCAATTAAACTGACATTCAGTCAAACTAACGTTCAATTGAATTGACACTCAATCTATTTGACATTCCGTCAAACTATACATTCAATCAACAGATAAACCACGTCAAACCGCGTCACGTCGCGTCAAGTCACATCAAAGGGCGTTAAATCACGTCAAGTCACGTCAGTCATATCGACCTACGCGTCAAATATACAAGTCAATTCTACACTAGAATCACGCGTCAAATCATTCGATCATGCGTCAGAGTTGGAGGTTGTTGATTGGGAAATGCACCATTCGGCATTAACCAAGCAATACACATTCTTCTTAACATCCAAGAGACACCCATCTCTTCAGGCCGATTGAGCACTCAGAACGAGTTCGCAACACAGTTCGTCCCAAGCTTTCGAATAGATGTCATCATCAATTCATTCTGTTAAATTATTATATTTGCGTGGAGGTGAGAGGTAGACGCCACGTGCTTAACTTCACAACTTTACATTTTCCTTGATGTACGTTAATACAAGGTAAATAACTGCATCTTTGCAGAACTCTTAACAAAAACACTCTAACTGAAAATACTCCTTTCATATAATATATCGCTTAAGTATTTTCTTCAAGCCTTTTGGACGAAGTAGTCGCAGTTATATCCATACATACAGAGCGTCTGATCGTGAGTGAATATTTCAAACGGCCGACGACTTCTAACGGTTCGTGCGCGACCGCTGATTGGCCACTTTTCCGACTTACTAAATAACGGGCTTGTCACAGCTAAAATCACAGTTGTCATTTTAACACATTCCAAGCAGTCGACCAGCGTTAACTCAGTTCAGTGTTCAATCCAGCGCCACACTCCTTGTATCTTACAAATACAAGCGAAGCTACGCGCGCTGCAGTTCAATCCAGCGCCACACTCCTTGTATCTTACAAATACAAGCGAAGCTACGCGCTCTACAGTTCAATCCAGCGCCACACTCCTTGTATCTTACAAATACAAGCGAAGCTACGCGCGCTGCAGTTCAATCCAGCGCCACACTTCTTGTATCATCCCAATACAAGCGAAGTAAACTGACTTCTTGCGCTCTTAGCCAAGGCGAGTGTACAGTACAAACTCGCGACAGGACTGGAAGTCGAATTCACACATTGTGATACTCATCAGTCCGTAGCGCAGTCTATTCTCGACACCTTCTCCCTACAAAGAAGGGCGTCACGAGTCATACGCCCTCTCGCATACAGAGGAGTTCTACAAACTCGCCAGAGGACTCGAAGCCGAATTCATTCATCAGTCCTTAGCACAGTCCACTTTAACACTCTCAATCGAACTCTGACACATTGATCTCTTGTTTCTCCAACGGGACAAAGCACGTTACAAAACGGGATCTCGTGGCATCAGTCAAGATCCCTCGCGGCCGCTACTATATCGCAGAAACACAGCTAGCGACCTAACCAACGAGGTCTTCATCGCGACTTTCCTACGATTCGTCGCCAAACGTTACACTTTCGAAACATTCATTCGGATAACGGTACGGATTTCAACATCACAGATAACGAACTGATGCAACGAGTCAGCTTTCATTCAAAGACAAGAAATCGCGACACTTTCTCATGTCCTTTAGACTAGATTTCTTCAAAATCTAGTTGCGTTTCACTACCATATCGGTATTATTGGAATCAATTATCAAATCTTCCAAACATCACGACAAACGTGTCGTCGGCAGCCAGCATTCACGTATAACCAATTCACTATGTTGTTAGCAACATTTAAACGTTCGTAAACTGTTCTCGTATATCGATCTCGTCAGATCCGAACAATTCAACAGTCTTACTCATGGCCATTTCCTGATTGGTGATTCTTTAATGTGTATATCTTACCTAAACTGATTTCAGCGGAACACACAATACGCAAATCGAACATCACTGCAGCATTCACGCAGTGATGATCCAAACATCATCATGTTTATACGCGCAACGTTACAATTCGCAATTATTTTATATACAAACCGAGCACAACCGCGCGGTGCTACGCGTTAGCGTCAATTACATGTTTTCTACTAGAATTTAATATTGATCGATCGGATCGATCAACGTGGGGGAGCATGTTCCGTCGTACCGGAATAGAATTCGTAGGTTTCCTTCGGACAGGATTTATGATGCGAACGTGCCTAAATATCCTCCTCAAGGATTAAACAACTAGGGTCATTCGGCGACCAGTCAAGGCATCTGTTTAACGTTCAGTTTTTTCTACACCCTCGAAATTACACGGTGTCATAAATTTTGTTCCTCCGAAGGACCGTCCGCGACCGTTACGCAGGGTCTCGAATTACCTGGAACCGTCGTGTCGTCGACCGAGTAAGATCTCGCCCCACTCCTCCTTCCTAGGGCCTCATTCTGAGCTACGGGAAGGAGGTCCTAGGAGTCAAAGTGTGTACTGATTGGGAAATGCAACTTTCTGCAGGAACCAATCAGTGCATCTTATTTCATATTCGAGAATCCAACGAGCATCGCGCCAGGACTGGAAGACGAAATCGCTCAGTTGAGTTTTACGCTCTAACGCCGTGACATTCTCCAGTCCTCGGGTAGACAAGTACAACGCACGAGCCGTTGTCTTGTCAATCGTTCATAACATGTGCAAAGTTAGCATCACGGTAGTTCGTCGTCCAGTGATCAGGACATCCGACAAACCGGGATCGCGTCGGTCGAAATCCCTCGCGAACCGGATCAAATCAATCGAGATCCCTCGCGTGCGTTCAATTACAAACGCGAATCCTCATATTATCATCTGCGCGCGTATAAGGCAGGGCCTGCTAGATCAGCCTTACTGACGAGTCCACTAGCAGGTCCGGGACGAAACGCTTCCATTAACGTATTCATGCGATATCAAGTCAAGCGAATCAATTATTGTCTTTTGCGATCATTCTATCATTTGAACTAGCTGCCCAAGATTAACTTGGCGGGCAGTGATCCGGAACAGTCGTGAACCCACAGTTCCGCGGCTAAACATTATGCGTCATGCGTCATGCGTTATGCGTTATGCGTTATGCGTTATGCGTTATGCGTTATGCGTTATGCGTTATGCGTTATGCGTTATGCGTTATGCGTGATGCGTTATGCGTTATGCGTTATGCGTTATGCGTTATGCGTTATGCGTTATGCGTTATGCGTTATGCGTTATGCGTTATGCGTTATGCGTTATGCGTGATGCGTTATGCGTTATGCGTTATGCGTTATGCGTTATGCGTTATGCGTTATGCGTTATGCGTTATGCGTTATGCGTTATGCGTTATGCGTTATGCGTTATGCGTTATGCGTTATGCGTTATGCGTTATGCGTTATGCGTTATGCGTTATGCGTTATGCGTTATGCGTTATGCGTTATGCGTTATGCGTTATGCGTTATGCGTTATGCGTTATGCGTTATGCGTTATGCGTTATGCGTTATGCGTTATGCGTTATGCGTTATGCGTTATGCGTTATGCGTTATGCGTTATGCGTTATGCGTTATGCGTTATGCGTTATGCGTTATGCGTTATGCGTTATGCGTTATGCGTTATGCGTTATGCGTTATGCGTTATGCGTTATGCGTTACGCGTTACGCGTTATGCGTTATGCGTTATGCGTTAAGCGTTATACGCTATGCGATATGCGTTATGCGTTATGTGTTATGCGTTATGCGTTATGCGTTATGCGTTATGCGTTATGCGTTATGCGTTATGCGTTATGCGTTATGTGTTATGCGTTATGCGTTATGTGTTATGCGTTGTGCTTTACGGGTTATGCGATATGCGTTCTGCGTTATGACTTTTTCATTGAACGTTATGCGTTATGCGTTATGCGTTATGCGTTATGCGTTATGCGTTATGCGTTATGCGTTATGCGTTATGCGTTATGCGTTATGCGTTATGCGTTATGCGTTATGCGTTATGCGTTATGCGTTATGCGTTATGCGTTATGCGTTATGCGTTATGCGTTATGCGTTATGCGTTATGCGTTATGCGTTATGGGTTATGCGTTATGCGTTATGCGTTATGCGTTATGCGTTATGCGTTATGCGTTATGCGTTATGCGTTATGCGTTATGCGTTATGCGTTATGGGTTATGCGTTATGCGTTATGCGTTAAGCATTAAGCATTATGACTTTTTCATTGAGCGTTATGCGTTATGACTTTTCCATTGAGCGTTATGCGTTATTCGTTATGGGTTATGCGTTATGCGTTATGGGTTATGCGTTATGCGTTATGCGTTATGCGTTATGCGTTATGCGTTATGCGTTATGCGTTATGCGTTATGCGTTATGCGTTATGCGTTATGCATTATGCGTTATGCGTTATCCGTTATGCGTTATGCGTTATGCGTTATGCGTTATGCGATATGCGTCATGCGTTAAGCGTTATGCGTTATGCATTATGCGTTATCCGTTATGCGTTATGCGTTATGCGTAATGCGTTATGAGTAATGTGTCATGCGTTATGCGTTATGCGTTATTCGTTAAGCGTTATGCTTTATGCGTTATGCGTTATTCGTTATGCGTTATGCGTTATGCGTTATGCGTTATGCTTTATGCGTTATGCGTTATGCGATATGCGATATGCGTTATGCGTTATGCGTTATGCGTTATGCGTTATGCGTTATGCGTTATGCGTTATGCGTTATGCGTTATGCGTTATGCGTTATGCGTTATGCCTTATGCGTTATGCGTTATGCGTTATGCGTTATGCGTTACGCGTTACGCGTTATGCGTTATGCGTTATGCGTTATGCGTTATGCGTTATGTGTTATGCGTAATGCGTTAAGCGTTATACGTTATAAGTTATGCGTTATGTGTTATGCGTTATGCGTTATGTGTTATGCGTTGTGCTTTACGGGTTATGCGATATGCGTTATGCGTTATGACTTTTTCATTGAACGTTATGCGTTATGCGATATGCGTTATACGTTATGCGTTATGCGTTATGCGTTATGCGTTATGCGTTATGCGTTATGCGTTATGCGTTATGCGTTATGCGTTATGCGTTATGCGTTATGCGTTATGCGTTATGCGTTATGCGTTATGCGTTATGCGTTATGCGTTATGCGTTATGCGTTATGCGTTATACGTTATCCGTTATGCGTTATGCGTTATGCGTTATGCGTTCTGCGTTATTCGTTAAGCGTTATGCGTTATGCGATATGCGTCATTCGTTATGCGTTATGCGTTATGCGTTATGCGTTATGCGTTATGCGTTATGCGTTATGCGTTATGCGTTATGCGTTATGCGTTATGCGTTATGCGTTATGCGTTATGCGTTATGCGTTATGCGTTATGCGTTATGCGTTATGCGTTATGCGTTATGCGTTATGCGTTATGCGTTATGCGTTATGCGTTATGCGTTATGCGTTATGCGTTATGCGTTATGCGTTATGCGTTATGCGTTATGCGTTATGCGTTATGCGTTATGCGTTATGCGTTATGCGTTATGCGTTATGCGTTATGCGTTATGCGTTATGCGTTATGCGTTATGCGTTATGCGTTATGCGTTATGCGTTATCCGTTATGCGTTATGCGTTATGCGTTATGCGTTCTGCGTTATTCGTTAAGCGTTATGCGTTATGCGATATGCGTCATTCGTTATGCGTTATGCGTTATGCGTTATGCGTTATGCGTTATGCGTTATGCGTTATGCGTTATGCGTTATGCGTTATGCGTTATGCGTTATGCGTTATGCGTTATGCGTTATGCGTTATGCGTTATGCGTTATGCGTTACGCGTTACGCGTTACGCGTTACGCGTTACGCGTTACGCGTTACGCGTTACGCGTTACGCGTTACGCGTTATGCGTTATGCGTTATGCGTTATGCGTTATGCGTTATGCGTTATGCGTTATGCGTTATGCGTTATGCGTTATGCGTTATGCGTTATGCGTTATGCGTTATGCGTTATGCGTTATGCGTTATGCGTTATGCGTTACGCGTTATGCGTTACGCGTTACGCGTTACGCGTTATGCGTTATGCGTTATGCGTTATGCGTTATTCGTTATGCGTTATGCGTTATGCGTTATGCGTTATGCGTTATGCGTTATGCGTTATGCGATGTGCGTTATGCGTTATGCGTTATGCGTTATGCGTTATGCGTCATGCGTTATGCGTTATGCGTTATGCGTTATGCGTTATGCGTTATGCGTTATGCGTTATGCGTTAAGCATTATGACTTTTTCATTGAGCGTTATGCGTTATTCGTTATGGGTTATGCGTTATGCGTTATGCGTTATGACTTTTCCATTGAACGTTATGCGTTATTCGTTATGGGTTATGCGTTATGCGTTATGGGTTATGCGTTATGCGTTATGCGTTATGCGTTATGCGTTATGCGTTATGCGTTATGCGTTATGCGTTATGCGTTATGCGTTATGCGTTATGCGTTATGCGTTATGCGTTATGCGTTATGCGTGATGCGTTATGCGTTATGCGTTATGCGTTATGCGTTATGCGTTATGCGTTATGCGTTATGCGTTATGCGTTATGCGTTATGCGTTATGCGTGATGCGTTATGCGTTATGCGTTATGCGTTATGCGTTATGCGTTATGCGTTATGCGTTATGCGTTATGCGTTATGCGTTATGCGTTATGCGTTATGCGTTATGCGTTATGCGTTATGCGTTATGCGTTATGCGTTATGCGTTATGCGTTATGCGTTATGCGTTATGCGTTATGCGTTATGCGTTATGCGTTATGCGTTATGCGTTATGCGTTATGCGTTATGCGTTATGCGTTATGCGTTATGCGTTATGCGTTATGCGTTATGCGTTATGCGTTATGCGTTATGCGTTATGCGTTATGCGTTATGCGTTATGCGTTATGCGTTACGCGTTACGCGTTACGCGTTATGCGTTATGCGTTAAGCGTTATACGCTATGCGATATGCGTTATGCGTTATGTGTTATGCGTTATGCGTTATGCGTTATGCGTTATGCGTTATGCGTTATGCGTTATGCGTTATGTGTTATGCGTTATGCGTTATGTGTTATGCGTTGTGCTTTACGGGTTATGCGATATGCGTTCTGCGTTATGACTTTTTCATTGAACGTTATGCGTTATGCGTTATGCGTTATGCGTTATGCGTTATGCGTTATGCGTTATGCGTTATGCGTTATGCGTTATGCGTTATGCGTTATGCGTTATGCGTTATGCGTTATGCGTTATGCGTTATGCGTTATGCGTTATGCGTTATGCGTTATGCGTTATGCGTTATGCGTTATGCGTTATGCGTTATGCGTTATGGGTTATGCGTTATGCGTTATGCGTTATGCGTTATGCGTTATGCGTTATGCGTTATGCGTTATGCGTTATGCGTTATGCGTTATGCGTTATGGGTTATGCGTTATGCGTTATGCGTTAAGCATTAAGCATTATGACTTTTTCATTGAGCGTTATGCGTTATGACTTTTCCATTGAGCGTTATGCGTTATGCGTTATGCGTTATGCGTTATGCGTTATGGGTTATGCGTTATGCGTTATGCGTTATGCGTTATGCGTTATGCGTTATGCGTTATGCGTTATGCGTTATGCGTTATGCGTTATGCGTTATGGGTTATGCGTTATGCGTTATGCGTTAAGCATTAAGCATTATGACTTTTTCATTGAGCGTTATGCGTTATGACTTTTCCATTGAGCGTTATGCGTTATTCGTTATGGGTTATGCGTTATGCGTTATGGGTTATGCGTTATGCGTTATGCGTTATGCGTTATGCGTTATGCGTTATGCGTTATGCGCTATCCGTTATGCGTTATGCGTTATGCCTTATGCGTTATGCGTTATGCGTTATGCGTTATGCGTTATGCGTTACGCGTTACGCGTTATGCGTTATGCGTTATGCGTTATGCGTTATGCGTTATGCGTTATGTGTTATGCGTAATGCGTTAAGCGTTATACGTTATAAGTTATGCGTTATGTGTTATGCGTTATGCGTTATGTGTTATGCGTTGTGCTTTACGGGTTATGCGATATGCGTTATGCGTTATGACTTTTTCATTGAACGTTATGCGTTATGCGATATGCGTTATACGTTATGCGTTATGCGTTATGCGTTATGCGTTATGCGTTATGCGTTATGCGTTATGCGTTATGCGTTATGCGTTATGCGTTATGCGTTATGCGTTATGCGTTATGCGTTATACGTTATCCGTTATGCGTTATGCGTTATGCGTTATGCGTTCTGCGTTATTCGTTAAGCGTTATGCGTTATGCGATATGCGTCATTCGTTATGCGTTATGCGTTATGCGTTATGCGTTATGCGTTATGCGTTATGCGTTATGCGTTATGCGTTATGCGTTATGCGTTATGCGTTATGCGTTATGCGTTATGCGTTATGCGTTATGCGTTATGCGTTATGCGTTATGCGTTATGCGTTATGCGTTATGCGTTATGCGTTATGCGTTATCCGTTATGCGTTATGCGTTATGCGTTATGCGTTATGCGTTCTGCGTTATTCGTTAAGCGTTATGCGTTATGCGATATGCGTCATTCGTTATGCGTTATGCGTTATGCGTTATGCGTTATGCGTTATGCGTTATGCGTTATGCGTTATGCGTTATGCGTTATGCGTTATGCGTTATGCGTTATGCGTTATGCGTTATGCGTCATGCGTTATGCGTTATGCGTTATGCGTTATGCGTTATGCGTTATGCGTTATACGTTATCCGTTATGCGTTATGCGTTATGCGTTATGCGTTCTGCGTTATTCGTTAAGCGTTATGCGTTATGCGTTATGCGTCATGCGTTATGCGTTATGCGTTATGCGTTATGCGTTATGCGTTATGCGTTATGCGTTATGCGTTATGCGTTATGCGTTATGCGTTATGCGTTATGCGTTATGCGTTATGCGTTATGCGTTATGCGTTATGCGTTATGCGTTATGCGTTATGCGTTATCCGTTATGCGTTATGCGTTATGCGTTATGCGTTATGCGTTCTGCGTTATTCGTTAAGCGTTATGCGTTATGCGATATGCGTCATTCGTTATGCGTTATGCGTTATGCGTTATGCGTTATGCGTTATGCGTTATGCGTTATGCGTTATGCGTTATGCGTTATGCGTTATGCGTTATGCGTTATGCGTTATGCGTTATGCGTTATGCGTTATGCGTTACGCGTTACGCGTTACGCGTTACGCGTTACGCGTTATGCGTTATGCGTTATGCGTTATGCGTTATGCGTTATGCGTTATGCGTTATGCGTTATGCGTTATGCGTTATGCGTTATGCGTTATGCGTTATGCGTTATGCGTTATGCGTTATGCGTTACGCGTTATGCGTTACGCGTTATGCGTTATGCGTTATGCGTTATGCGTTATGCGTTATGCGTTATTCGTTATGCGTTATGCGTTATGCGTTATGCGTTATGCGTTATGCGTTATGCGATGTGCGTTATGCGTTATGCGTTATGCGTTATGCGTTATGCGTCATGCGTTATGCGTTATGCGTTATGCGTTATGCGTTATGCGTTATGCGTTATGCGTTATGCGTTAAGCATTATGACTTTTTCATTGAGCGTTATGCGTTATTCGTTATGGGTTATGCGTTATGCGTTATGCGTTATGACTTTTCCATTGAACGTTATGCGTTATTCGTTATGGGTTATGCGTTATGCGTTATGGGTTATGCGTTATGCGTTATGCGTTATGCGTTATGCGTTATGCGTTATGCGTTATGCGTTATGCGTTATGCGTTATGCATTATGCGTTTTGCGTTATGCGTTATGCGTTATGCGTTATGCGTTATGCGTTATGCATTATGCGTTATGCGTTATGCGTTTTCGTTATGCGTTATGCGTCATGCGTCATGCGTAATGCGTTATGCGTTATGCGTTATGCGTTATGCGTTATGCGTTATGCGTTATGCGTTATGCGTTATGCGTTATGCGTTATGCGTTATGCGTTATGCGTTATGCGTTATGCGTTATGCGTTATGCGTTATGCGTTATGCGTTATGCGTTATGCGTTATGCGTTATGCGTTATCCGTTATGCGTTATGCGTTATGCGTTATGCGTTATGCGTTATGCGTTATGCGTTATGCGTTATGCGTTATGCGTTATGCGTTATGCGTTCTGCGTTATGCGTTATGCGTTATGCGTTATGCGTTATGCGTTATGCGTTATGCGTTAAGCATTAATCATTATGACTTTTTCATTGAGCGTTATGCGTTATGACTTTTCCATTGAGCGTTATGCGTTATTCGTTATGGGTTATGCGTTATGCGTTATGGGTTATGCGTTATGCGTTATGCGTTATGCGTTATGCGTTATGCGTTATGCGTTATGCGTTATGCGTTATGCGTTATGCGTTATGCATTATGCGTTATGCGTTATCCGTTATGCGTTATGCGTTATGCGTTATGCGATATGCGTCATGCGTTAAGCGTTATGCGTTATGCATTATGCGTTATCCGTTATGCGTTATGCGTTATGCGTAATGCGTTATGAGTAATGTGTCATGCGTTATGCGTTATGCGTTATTCGTTAAGCGTTATGCTTTATGCGTTATGCGTTATTCGTTATGCGTTATGCGTTATGCGTTATGCGTTATGCGTTATGCGTTATGCGTTATGCGATATGCGTTATGCGTTATGCGTTATGCGTTATGCGTTATGCGTTACGCGTTATGCGTTACGCGTTATGCGTTATGCGTTATGCGTTATGCGTTATGCGTTATGCGTTATTCGTTATGCGTTATGCGTTATGCGTTATGCGTTATGCGTTATGCGTTATGCGATGTGCGTTATGCGTTATGCGTTATGCGTTATGCGTTATGCGTTATGCGTTATGCGTTATGCGTTATGCGTTATTCGTTATGCGTTATGCGTTATGCGTTATGCGTTATGCGTTATGCGTTATGCGTTATGCGTTATGCGTTATGCGTTATGCGTTATGCGTTATGCGTTATGCGTTATGCGTTATGCGTTATGCGTTATGCGTTATGCGTTATGCGTTATGCGTTATGCGTTATGCGTTATGCGTTATGCGTTATGCGTTATGCGTTATGCGTTATGCGTTATGCGTTAAGCATTATGACTTTTTCATTGAGCGTTATGCGTTATGACTTTTCCATTGAGCGTTATGCGTTATTCGTTATGGGTTATGCGTTATGCGTTATGGGTTATGCGTTATGCGTTATGCGTTATGCGTTATGCGTTATGCGTTATGCATTATGCGTTATGCGTTATCCGTTATGCGTTATGCGTTATGCGTTATGCGTTATGCGATATGCGTCATGCGTTAAGCGTTATGCGTTATGCATTATGCGTTACGCGTTACGCGTTATGCGTTATGCGTTATGCGTTATGCGTTATGCGTTATGCGTTATGCGTTATGTGTTATGCGTTATGCGTTAAGCATTATACGTTATGCGTTATGCGTTATGTGTTATGCGTTATGCGTTATGCGTTATGCGTTATGCGTTATGCGTTATGCGTTATGCGTTATGCGTTATGCGTTATGCGTTATGCGTTATGCGTTATGCGTTATGCGTTATGCGTTATGCGTTATGCGTTATGCGTTATTCGTTATGCGTTATGCGTTATGCGTTATGCGTTATGCGTTATGCGTTATGCGTTATGCGTTATGCGTTATGCGTTATGCGTTATGGGTTATGCGTTATGCGTTATGCGTTATGCGTTATGCGTTATGCGTTATGCGTTATGGGTTATGCGTTATGCGTTATGCGTTATGCGTCATGCGTTATGCGTTATGCGTTATGCGTTATGGGTTATGACTTTTCCATTGAGCGTTATGCGTTATTCGTTATGGGTTATGCGTTATGCGTTATGCGTTATGCGTTATGCGTTATGCGTTATGCGTTATGCGTTATGCGTTATGCGTTATGCGTTATGCATTATGCGTTATGCGTTATCCGTTATGCGTTATGCGTTATGCGTTATGCGATATGCGTCATGCGTTAAGCGTTATGCGTTATGCATTATGCGTTATCCGTTATGCGTTATGCGTTATGCGTTATGCGTAATGCGTTATGAGTAATGTGTCATGCGTTATGCGTTATGCGTTATTCGTTAAGCGTTATGCTTTATGCGTTATGCGTTATTCGTTATGCGTTATGCGTTATGCGTTATGCGTTATGCGTTATGCGTTATGCGTTATGCGATATGCGTTATGCGTTATGCGTTATGCGTTATGCGTTATGCGTTACGCGTTATGCGTTACGCGTTATGCGTTATGCGTTATGCGTTATGCGTTATGCGTTATTCGTTATGCGTTATGCGTTATGCGTTATGCGTTATGCGTTATGCGTTATGCGTTATGCGATGTGCGTTATGCGTTATGCGTTATGCGTTATGCGTTATGCGTTATGCGTTATGCGTTATGCGTTATGCGTTATGCGTTATGCGTTATGCGTTATGCGTTATGCGTTATGCGTTATGCGTTATGCGTTATGCGATATGCGTCATGCGTTAAGCGTTATGCGTTATGCATTATGCGTTATCCGTTATTCGTTATGGGTTATGCGTTATGCGTTATGGGTTATGCGTTATGCGTTATGCGTTACGCGTTACGCGTTACGCGTTATGCGTTATGCGTTATGCGTTATGCGTTATGCGTTATGCGTTATGCGTTATGTGTTATGCGTTATGCGTTAAGCGTTATACGTTATGCGTTATGCGTTATGTGTTATGCGTTATGCGTTAAGCGTTATACGTTATGCGTTATGCGTTATGTGTATTGCGTTATGCGTTATGTGTTATGCGTTGTGCTTTACGGGTTATGCGATATGCGTTATGCGTTATGACTTTTTCATTGAACGTTATGCGTTATGCGATATGCGTTATGCGTTATGCGTTATGCGTTATGCGTTATGCGTTATGCGTTATGCGTTATGCGTTATGCGTTATGCGTTATGCGTTATGCGTTATGCGTTATGCGTTATGCGTTATGCGTTATGCGTTATGCGTTATGCGTTATGCGTTATCCGTTATGCGTTATGCGTTATGCGTTATGCGTTATGCGATATGCGTCATGCGTTAAGCGTTATGCGTTATGCATTATGCGTTATCCGTTATTCGTTATGGGTTATGCGTTATGCGTTATGGGTTATGCGTTATGCGTTATGCGTTATGCGTTATGCGTTATGCGTTATGCGTTATGCGTTATGCGTTATGCGTTATGCGTTATGCGTTATGCGTTATGCGTTATGCGTTATGCGTTATGCGTTATGCGTTATGCGTTACGCGTTACGCGTTACGCGTTATGCGTTATGCGTTATGCGTTATGCGTTATGCGTTATGCGTTATGCGTTATGTGTTATGCGTTATGCGTTAAGCGTTATACGTTATGCGTTATGCGTTATGTGTTATGCGTTATGCGTTAAGCGTTATACGTTATGCGTTATGCGTTATGTGTTATGCGTTATGCGTTATGTGTTATGCGTTGTGCTTTACGGGTTATGCGATATGCGTTATGCGTTATGACTTTTTCATTGAACGTTATGCGTTATGCGATATGCGTTATGCGTTATGCGTTATGCGTTATGCGTTATGCGTTATGCGTTATGCGTTATGCGTTATGCGTTATGCGTTATGCGTTATGCGTTATGCGTTATGCGTTATGCGTTATGCGTTATGCGTTATGCGTTATGCGTTATGCGTTATGCGTTATGCGTTATGCGTTATGCGTTATGCGTTATGCGTTATGCGTTATGCGTTATGCGTTATGCGTTATGCGTTATGCGTTATGCGTTATGCGTTATGCGTTATGCGTTATGCGTTATGCGTTATGCGTTATGCGTTATGCGTTATGCGTTATGCGTTATGCGTTATGCGTTATCCGTTATGCGTTACGCGTTATGCGTTATGCGTTATGCGTTATGCGTTATGCGTTATGCGTTATGCGTTATGCGTTATGCGTTATGCGTTATGCGTTATGCGTTATGCGTTATGCGTTATGCGTTATGCGTAATGCGTTATGCGTTATGCGTTATGCGTTATGCGTTATGCGTTATGCGTTATGCGTTATGCGTTATGCGTTATGCGTTATGCGTTATGCGTTATGCGTTATGCGTTATGCGTTATGCGTTATGCGTTATGCGTTATGCGTTATGCGTTATCCGTTATGCGTTACGCGTTATGCGTTATGCGTTATGCGTTATGCGTTATGCGTTATGCGTTATGCGTTATGCGTTATGCGTTATGCGTTACGCGTTACGCGTTATGCGTTATGCGTTATGCGTTATGCGTTATGCGTTATGCGTTATGCGTTATCCGTTATGCGTTATGCGTTATGCGTTATGCGTTATGCGATATGCGTCATGCGTTAAGCGTTATGCGTTATGCATTATGCGTTATCCGTTATTCGTTATGGGTTATGCGTTATGCGTTATGGGTTATGCGTTATGCGTTATGCGTTATGCGTTATGCGTTATGCGTTATGCGTTATGCGTTATGCGTTATGCGTTATGCGTTATGTGTTATGCGTTGTGCTTTACGGGTTATGCGATATGCGTTATGCGTTATGACTTTTTCATTGAACGTTATGCGTTATGCGATATGCGTTATGCGTTATGCGTTATGCGTTATGCGTTATGCGTTATGCGTTATGCGTTATGCGTAATGCGTTATGCGTTATGCGTTATGCGTTATGCGTTATGCGTTATGCGTTATGCGTTATGCGTTATGCGTTATGCGTTATGCGTTATGCGTTATGCGTTATGCGTTATGCGTTATGCGTTATGCGTTATGCGTTATGCGTTATGCGTTATGCGTTATCCGTTATGCGTTACGCGTTATGCGTTATGCGTTATGCGTTATGCGTTATGCGTTATGCGTTATGCGTTATGCGTTATGCGTTATGCGTTACGCGTTACGCGTTATGCGTTATGCGTTATGCGTTATGCGTTATGCGTTATGCGTTATGCGTTATCCGTTATGCGTTATGCGTTATGCGTTATGCGTTATGCGATATGCGTCATGCGTTAAGCGTTATGCGTTATGCATTATGCGTTATCCGTTATTCGTTATGGGTTATGCGTTATGCGTTATGGGTTATGCGTTATGCGTTATGCGTTATGCGTTATGCGTTATGCGTTATGCGTTATGCGTTATGCGTTATGCGTTATGCGTTATGCGTTATGCGTTATGCGTTATGCGTTATGCGTTATGCGTTATGCGTTATGCGTTATGCGTTATGCGTTATGCGTTACGCGTTACGCGTTACGCGTTATGCGTTATGCGTTATGCGTTATGCGTTATGCGTTATGCGTTATGCGTTATGTGTTATGCGTTATGCGTTAAGCGTTATACGTTATGCGTTATGCGTTATGTGTTATGCGTTATGCGTTAAGCGTTATACGTTATGCGTTATGCGTTATGTGTTATGCGTTATGCGTTATGTGTTATGCGTTGTGCTTTACGGGTTATGCGATATGCGTTATGCGTTATGACTTTTTCATTGAACGTTATGCGTTATGCGATATGCGTTATGCGTTATGCGTTATGCGTTATGCGTTATGCGTTATGCGTTATGCGTTATGCGTTATGCGTTATGCGTTATGCGTTATGCGTTATGCGTTATGCGTTATGCGTTATGCGTTATGCGTTATGCGTTATGCGTTATGCGTTATGCGTTATGCGTTATGCGTTATCCGTTATGCGTTATGCGTTATGCGTTATGCGTTATGCGATATGCGTCATGCGTTAAGCGTTATGCGTTATGCATTATGCGTTATTCGTTATTCGTTATGGGTTATGCGTTATGCGTTATGGGTTATGCGTTATGCGTTATGCGTTATGCGTTATGCGTTATGCGTTATGCGTTATGCGTTATGCGTTATGCGTTATGCGTTATGCGTTATGCGTTATGCGTTATGCGTTATGCGTTATGCGTTATGCGTTATGCGTTACGCGTTACGCGTTACGCGTTATGCGTTATGCGTTATGCGTTATGCGTTATGCGTTATGCGTTATGCGTTATGTGTTATGCGTTATGCGTTAAGCGTTATACGTTATGCGTTATGCGTTATGTGTTATGCGTTATGCGTTAAGCGTTATACGTTATGCGTTATGCGTTATGTGTTATGCGTTATGCGTTATGTGTTATGCGTTGTGCTTTACGGGTTATGCGATATGCGTTATGCGTTATGACTTTTTCATTGAACGTTATGCGTTATGCGATATGCGTTATGCGTTATGCGTTATGCGTTATGCGTTATGCGTTATGCGTTATGCGTTATGCGTTATGCGTTATGCGTTATGCGTTATGCGTTATGCGTTATGCGTTATGCGTTATGCGTTATGCGTTATGCGTTATGCGTTATGCGTTATGCGTTATGCGTTATGCGTTATGCGTTATGCGTTATGCGATATGCGTTATGCGTTATGCGTTATGCGTTATGCGTTACGCGTTATGCGTTACGCGTTATGCGTTATGCGTTATGCGTTATGCGTTATGCGTTATGCGTTATTCGTTATGCGTTATGCGTTATGCGTTATGCGTTATGCGTTATGCGATGTGCGTTATGCGTTATGCGTTATGCGTTATGCGTTATGCGTTATGCGTTATGCGTTATGCGTTATGCGTTATGCGTTATGCGTTATGCGTTATGCGTTATGCGTTATGCGTTATGCGTTATGCGTTATGCGTTATGCGTTATGCGTTATGCGTTATGCGTTATGCGTTATGCGTTATGCGTTATGCGTTATGCGTTATGCGTTATGCGTTATGCGTTATGCGTTATGCGTTATGCGTTATGCGTTATGCGTTATGCGTTATGCGTTATGCGTTATGCGTTATGCGTTATGCGTTAAGCATTATGACTTTTTCATTGAGCGTTATGCGTTATGACTTTTCCATTGAGCGTTATGCGTTATTCGTTATGGGTTATGCGTTATGCGTTATGGGTTATGCGTTATGCGTTATGCGTTATGCGTTATGCGTTATGCGTTATGCATTATGCGTTATGCGTTATCCGTTATGCGTTATGCGTTATGCGTTATGCGTTATGCGATATGCGTCATGCGTTAAGCGTTATGCGTTATGCATTATGCGTTACGCGTTACGCGTTATGCGTTATGCGTTATGCGTTATGCGTTATGCGTTATGCGTTATGTGTTATGCGTTATGCGTTAAGCATTATACGTTATGCGTTATGCGTTATGTGTTATGCGTTATGCGTTATGCGTTATGCGTTATGCGTTATGCGTTATGCGTTATGCGTTATGCGTTATGCGTTATGCGTTATGCGTTATGCGTTATGCGTTATGCGTTATGCGTTATGCGTTATGCGTTATGCGTTATTCGTTATGCGTTATGCGTTATGCGTTATGCGTTATGCGTTATGCGTTATGCGTTATGCGTTATGCGTTATGCGTTATGCGTTATGGGTTATGCGTTATGCGTTATGCGTTATGCGTTATGCGTTATGCGTTATGCGTTATGGGTTATGCGTTATGCGTTATGCGTTATGCGTCATGCGTTATGCGTTATGCGTTATGCGTTATGCGTTATGGGTTATGACTTTTCCATTGAGCGTTATGCGTTATTCGTTATGGGTTATGCGTTATGCGTTATGCGTTATGCGTTATGCGTTATGCGTTATGCGTTATGCGTTATGCGTTATGCGTTATGCGTTATGCGTTATGCGTTATGCGTTATGCATTATGCGTTATGCGTTATCCGTTATGCGTTATGCGTTATGCGTTATGCGATATGCGTCATGCGTTAAGCGTTATGCGTTATGCATTATGCGTTATCCGTTATGCGTTATGCGTTATGCGTTATGCGTAATGCGTTATGAGTAATGTGTCATGCGTTATGCGTTATGCGTTATTCGTTAAGCGTTATGCTTTATGCGTTATGCGTTATTCGTTATGCGTTATGCGTTATGCGTTATGCGTTATGCGTTATGCGTTATGCGATATGCGTTATGCGTTATGCGTTATGCGTTATGCGTTATGCGTTATGCGTTATGCGTTATGCGTTACGCGTTACGCGTTACGCGTTACGCGTTATGCGTTATGCGTTATGCGTTATGCGTTATGCGTTATGCGTTATGCGTTATGCGTTATGCGTTATGCGTTATGCGTTATGCGTTATGCGTTATGCGTTATGCGTTATGCGTTATGCGTTATGCGTTACGCGTTATGCGTTACGCGTTACGCGTTACGCGTTATGCGTTATGCGTTATGCGTTATGCGTTATTCGTTATGCGTTATGCGTTATGCGTTATGCGTTATGCGTTATGCGTTATGCGATGTGCGTTATGCGTTATGCGTTATGCGTTATGCGTTATGCGTCATGCGTTATGCGTTATGCGTTATGCGTTATGCGTTATGCGTTATGCGTTATGCGTTATGCGTTATGCGTTAAGCATTATGACTTTTTCATTGAGCGTTATGCGTTATTCGTTATGGGTTATGCGTTATGCGTTATGCGTTATGCGTTATGCGTTATGCGTTATGCGTTATGCGTTATGCGTTATGCGTTATGCGTTATGCGTTATGCGTTATGCGTTATGCGTTATGCGTTATGCGTGATGCGTTATGCGATATGCGTTATGCGTTATGCGTTATGCGTTATGCGTTATGCGTTATGCGTTATGCGTTATGCGTTATGCGTTATGCGTTATGCGTTATGCGTTATGCGTTATGCGTTATGCGTTATGCGTTATGCGTTATGCGTTATGCGTTATGCGTTATGCGTTATGCGTTATGCGTTATGCGTTATGCGTTATGCGTTATGCGATATGCGTTATGCGTTATGCGTTATGCGTTATGCGTTACGCGTTATGCGTTACGCGTTATGCGTTATGCGTTATGCGTTATGCGTTATGCGTTATGCGTTATTCGTTATGCGTTATGCGTTATGCGTTATGCGTTATGCGTTATGCGATGTGCGTTATGCGTTATGCGTTATGCGTTATGCGTTATGCGTTATGCGTTATGCGTTATGCGTTATGCGTTATGCGTTATGCGTTATGCGTTATGCGTTATGCGTTATGCGTTATCCGTTATGCGTTATGCGTTATGCGTTATGCGTTATGCGATATGCGTCATGCGTTAAGCGTTATGCGTTATGCATTATGCGTTATCCGTTATTCGTTATGGGTTATGCGTTATGCGTTATGGGTTATGCGTTATGCGTTATGCGTTATGCGTTATGCGTTATGCGTTATGCGTTATGCGTTATGCGTTATGCGTTATGCGTTATGCGTTATGCGTTATGCGTTATGCGTTATGCGTTATGCGTTATGCGTTATGCGTTATGCGTTATGCGTTATGCGTTACGCGTTACGCGTTACGCGTTATGCGTTATGCGTTATGCGTTATGCGTTATGCGTTATGCGTTATGCGTTATGTGTTATGCGTTATGCGTTAAGCGTTATACGTTATGCGTTATGCGTTATGTGTTATGCGTTATGCGTTAAGCGTTATACGTTATGCGTTATGCGTTATGTGTTATGCGTTATGCGTTATGTGTTATGCGTTGTGCTTTACGGGTTATGCGATATGCGTTATGCGTTATGACTTTTTCATTGAACGTTATGCGTTATGCGATATGCGTTATGCGTTATGCGTTATGCGTTATGCGTTATGCGTTATGCGTTATGCGTTATGCGTTATGCGTTATGCGTTATGCGTTATGCGTTATGCGTTATGCGTTATGCGTTATGCGTTATGCGTTATGCGTTATGCGTTATGCGTTATGCGTTATGCGTTATGCGTTATCCGTTATGCGTTATGCGTTATGCGTTATGCGTTATGCGTTATGCGATATGCGTCATGCGTTAAGCGTTATGCGTTATGCATTATGCGTTATTCGTTATTCGTTATGGGTTATGCGTTATGCGTTATGGGTTATGCGTTATGCGTTATGCGTTATGCGTTATGCGTTATGCGTTATGCGTTATGCGTTATGCGTTATGCGTTATGCGTTATGCGTTATGCGTTATGCGTTATGCGTTATGCGTTATGCGTTATGCGTTATGCGTTACGCGTTACGCGTTACGCGTTATGCGTTATGCGTTATGCGTTATGCGTTATGCGTTATGCGTTATGCGTTATGTGTTATGCGTTATGCGTTAAGCGTTATACGTTATGCGTTATGCGTTATGTGTTATGCGTTATGCGTTAAGCGTTATACGTTATGCGTTATGCGTTATGTGTTATGCGTTATGCGTTATGTGTTATGCGTTGTGCTTTACGGGTTATGCGATATGCGTTATGCGTTATGACTTTTTCATTGAACGTTATGCGTTATGCGATATGCGTTATGCGTTATGCGTTATGCGTTATGCGTTATGCGTTATGCGTTATGCGTTATGCGTTATGCGTTATGCGTTATGCGTTATGCGTTATGCGTTATGCGTTATGCGTTATGCGTTATGCGTTATGCGTTATGCGTTATGCGTTATGCGTTATGCGTTATGCGTTATGCGTTATGCGTTATGCGATATGCGTTATGCGTTATGCGTTATGCGTTATGCGTTACGCGTTATGCGTTACGCGTTATGCGTTATGCGTTATGCGTTATGCGTTATGCGTTATGCGTTATTCGTTATGCGTTATGCGTTATGCGTTATGCGTTATGCGTTATGCGATGTGCGTTATGCGTTATGCGTTATGCGTTATGCGTTATGCGTTATGCGTTATGCGTTATGCGTTATGCGTTATGCGTTATGCGTTATGCGTTATGCGTTATGCGTTATGCGTTATGCGTTATGCGTTATGCGTTATGCGTTATGCGTTATGCGTTATGCGTTATGCGTTATGCGTTATGCGTTATGCGTTATGCGTTATGCGTTATGCGTTATGCGTTATGCGTTATGCGTTATGCGTTATGCGTTATGCGTTATGCGTTATGCGTTATGCGTTATGCGTTATGCGTTATGCGTTAAGCATTATGACTTTTTCATTGAGCGTTATGCGTTATGACTTTTCCATTGAGCGTTATGCGTTATTCGTTATGGGTTATGCGTTATGCGTTATGGGTTATGCGTTATGCGTTATGCGTTATGCGTTATGCGTTATGCGTTATGCATTATGCGTTATGCGTTATCCGTTATGCGTTATGCGTTATGCGTTATGCGTTATGCGATATGCGTCATGCGTTAAGCGTTATGCGTTATGCATTATGCGTTACGCGTTACGCGTTATGCGTTATGCGTTATGCGTTATGCGTTATGCGTTATGCGTTATGTGTTATGCGTTATGCGTTAAGCATTATACGTTATGCGTTATGCGTTATGTGTTATGCGTTATGCGTTATGCGTTATGCGTTATGCGTTATGCGTTATGCGTTATGCGTTATGCGTTATGCGTTATGCGTTATGCGTTATGCGTTATGCGTTATGCGTTATGCGTTATGCGTTATGCGTTATGCGTTATTCGTTATGCGTTATGCGTTATGCGTTATGCGTTATGCGTTATGCGTTATGCGTTATGCGTTATGCGTTATGCGTTATGCGTTATGGGTTATGCGTTATGCGTTATGCGTTATGCGTTATGCGTTATGCGTTATGCGTTATGGGTTATGCGTTATGCGTTATGCGTTATGCGTCATGCGTTATGCGTTATGCGTTATGCGTTATGCGTTATGGGTTATGACTTTTCCATTGAGCGTTATGCGTTATTCGTTATGGGTTATGCGTTATGCGTTATGCGTTATGCGTTATGCGTTATGCGTTATGCGTTATGCGTTATGCGTTATGCGTTATGCGTTATGCGTTATGCGTTATGCGTTATGCATTATGCGTTATGCGTTATCCGTTATGCGTTATGCGTTATGCGTTATGCGATATGCGTCATGCGTTAAGCGTTATGCGTTATGCATTATGCGTTATCCGTTATGCGTTATGCGTTATGCGTTATGCGTAATGCGTTATGAGTAATGTGTCATGCGTTATGCGTTATGCGTTATTCGTTAAGCGTTATGCTTTATGCGTTATGCGTTATTCGTTATGCGTTATGCGTTATGCGTTATGCGTTATGCGTTATGCGTTATGCGATATGCGTTATGCGTTATGCGTTATGCGTTATGCGTTATGCGTTATGCGTTATGCGTTATGCGTTACGCGTTACGCGTTACGCGTTACGCGTTATGCGTTATGCGTTATGCGTTATGCGTTATGCGTTATGCGTTATGCGTTATGCGTTATGCGTTATGCGTTATGCGTTATGCGTTATGCGTTATGCGTTATGCGTTATGCGTTATGCGTTATGCGTTATGCGTTACGCGTTATGCGTTACGCGTTACGCGTTACGCGTTATGCGTTATGCGTTATGCGTTATGCGTTATTCGTTATGCGTTATGCGTTATGCGTTATGCGTTATGCGTTATGCGTTATGCGATGTGCGTTATGCGTTATGCGTTATGCGTTATGCGTTATGCGTCATGCGTTATGCGTTATGCGTTATGCGTTATGCGTTATGCGTTATGCGTTATGCGTTATGCGTTATGCGTTAAGCATTATGACTTTTTCATTGAGCGTTATGCGTTATTCGTTATGGGTTATGCGTTATGCGTTATGCGTTATGCGTTATGCGTTATGCGTTATGCGTTATGCGTTATGCGTTATGCGTTATGCGTTATGCGTTATGCGTTATGCGTTATGCGTTATGCGTTATGCGTGATGCGTTATGCGATATGCGTTATGCGTTATGCGTTATGCGTTATGCGTTATGCGTTATGCGTTATGCGTTATGCGTTATGCGTTATGCGTTATGCGTTATGCGTTATGCGTTATGCGTTATGCGTTATGCGTTATGCGTTATGCGTTATGCGTTATGCGTTATGCGTTATGCGTTATGCGTTATGCGTTATGCGTTATGCGTTATGCGATATGCGTTATGCGTTATGCGTTATGCGTTATGCGTTACGCGTTATGCGTTACGCGTTATGCGTTATGCGTTATGCGTTATGCGTTATGCGTTATGCGTTATTCGTTATGCGTTATGCGTTATGCGTTATGCGTTATGCGTTATGCGATGTGCGTTATGCGTTATGCGTTATGCGTTATGCGTTATGCGTTATGCGTTATGCGTTATGCGTTATGCGTTATGCGTTATGCGTTATGCGTTATGCGTTATGCGTTATGCGTTATGCGTTATGCGTTATGCGTTATGCGTTATGCGTTATGCGTTATGCGTTATGCGTTATGCGTTATGCGTTATGCGTTATGCGTTATGCGTTATGCGTTATGCGTTATGCGTTATGCGTTATGCGTTATGCGTTATGCGTTATGCGTTATGCGTTATGCGTTATGCGTTATGCGTTAAGCATTATGACTTTTTCATTGAGCGTTATGCGTTATGACTTTTCCATTGAGCGTTATGCGTTATTCGTTATGGGTTATGCGTTATGCGTTATGGGTTATGCGTTATGCGTTATGCGTTATGCGTTATGCGTTATGCGTTATGCATTATGCGTTATGCGTTATCCGTTATGCGTTATGCGTTATGCGTTATGCGTTATGCGATATGCGTCATGCGTTAAGCGTTATGCGTTATGCATTATGCGTTACGCGTTACGCGTTATGCGTTATGCGTTATGCGTTATGCGTTATGCGTTATGCGTTATGTGTTATGCGTTATGCGTTAAGCATTATACGTTATGCGTTATGCGTTATGTGTTATGCGTTATGCGTTATGCGTTATGCGTTATGCGTTATGCGTTATGCGTTATGCGTTATGCGTTATGCGTTATGCGTTATGCGTTATGCGTTATGCGTTATGCGTTATGCGTTATGCGTTATGCGTTATGCGTTATTCGTTATGCGTTATGCGTTATGCGTTATGCGTTATGCGTTATGCGTTATGCGTTATGCGTTATGCGTTATGCGTTATGCGTTATGGGTTATGCGTTATGCGTTATGCGTTATGCGTTATGCGTTATGCGTTATGCGTTATGGGTTATGCGTTATGCGTTATGCGTTATGCGTCATGCGTTATGCGTTATGCGTTATGCGTTATGCGTTATGGGTTATGACTTTTCCATTGAGCGTTATGCGTTATTCGTTATGGGTTATGCGTTATGCGTTATGCGTTATGCGTTATGCGTTATGCGTTATGCGTTATGCGTTATGCGTTATGCGTTATGCGTTATGCGTTATGCGTTATGCGTTATGCGTTATGCATTATGCGTTATGCGTTATCCGTTATGCGTTATGCGTTATGCGTTATGCGATATGCGTCATGCGTTAAGCGTTATGCGTTATGCATTATGCGTTATCCGTTATGCGTTATGCGTTATGCGTTATGCGTAATGCGTTATGAGTAATGTGTCATGCGTTATGCGTTATGCGTTATTCGTTAAGCGTTATGCTTTATGCGTTATGCGTTATTCGTTATGCGTTATGCGTTATGCGTTATGCGTTATGCGTTATGCGTTATGCGTTATGCGATATGCGTTATGCGTTATGCGTTATGCGTTATGCGTTATGCGTTATGCGTTATGCGTTATGCGTTACGCGTTACGCGTTACGCGTTACGCGTTATGCGTTATGCGTTATGCGTTATGCGTTATGCGTTATGCGTTATGCGTTATGCGTTATGCGTTATGCGTTATGCGTTATGCGTTATGCGTTATGCGTTATGCGTTATGCGTTATGCGTTATGCGTTATGCGTTACGCGTTATGCGTTACGCGTTACGCGTTACGCGTTATGCGTTATGCGTTATGCGTTATGCGTTATTCGTTATGCGTTATGCGTTATGCGTTATGCGTTATGCGTTATGCGTTATGCGATGTGCGTTATGCGTTATGCGTTATGCGTTATGCGTTATGCGTCATGCGTTATGCGTTATGCGTTATGCGTTATGCGTTATGCGTTATGCGTTATGCGTTATGCGTTATGCGTTAAGCATTATGACTTTTTCATTGAGCGTTATGCGTTATTCGTTATGGGTTATGCGTTATGCGTTATGCGTTATGCGTTATGCGTTATGCGTTATGCGTTATGCGTTATGCGTTATGCGTTATGCGTTATGCGTTATGCGTTATGCGTTATGCGTGATGCGTTATGCGTTATGCGTTATGCGTTATGCGTTATGCGTTATGCGTTATGCGTTATGCGTTATGCGTTATGCGTTATGCGTTATGCGTGATGCGTTATGCGTTATGCGTTATGCGTTATGCGTTATGCGTTATGCGTTATGCGTTATGCGTTATGCGTTATGCGTTATGCGTTATGCGTTATGCGTTATGCGTTATGCGTTATGCGTTATGCGTTATGCGTTATGCGTTATGCGTTATGCGTTATGCGTTATGCGTTATGCGTTATGCGTTATGCGTTATGCGTTATGCGTTATGCGTTATGCGTTATGCGTTATGCGTTATGCGTTATGCGTTATGCGTTATGCGTTATGCGTTATGCGTTATGCGTTATGCGTTATGCGTTATGCGTTATGCGTTATGCGTTATGCGTTATGCGTTATGCGTTACGCGTTACGCGTTACGCGTTACGCGTTACGCGTTATGCGTTATGCGTTAAGCGTTATACGCTATGCGATATGCGTTATGCGTTATGTGTTATGCGTTATGCGTTATGCGTTATGCGTTATGCGTTATGCGTTATGCGTTATGCGTTATGTGTTATGCGTTATGCGTTATGTGTTATGCGTTGTGCTTTACGGGTTATGCGATATGCGTTCTGCGTTATGACTTTTTCATTGAACGTTATGCGTTATGCGTTATGCGTTATGCGTTATGCGTTATGCGTTATGCGTTATGCGTTATGCGTTATGCGTTATGCGTTATGCGTTATGCGTTATGCGTTATGCGTTATGCGTTATGCGTTATGCGTTATGCGTTATGCGTTATGCGTTGTGCGTTATGCGTTATGGGTTATGCGTTATGCGTTATGCGTTATGCGTTATGCGTTATGCGTTATGCGTTATGCGTTATGCGTTATGCGTTATGCGTTATGCGTTATGCGTTATGGGTTATGCGTTATGCGTTATGCGTTAAGCATTAAGCATTATGACTTTTTCATTGAGCGTTATGCGTTATGACTTTTCCATTGAGCGTTATGCGTTATTCGTTATGGGTTATGCGTTATGCGTTATGGGTTATGCGTTATGCGTTATGCGTTATGCGTTATGCGTTATGCGTTATGCGTTATGCGTTATGCGTTATGCGTTATGCGTTATGCGTTATGCATTATGCGTTATGCGTTATCCGTTATGCGTTATGCGTTATGCGTTATGCGTTATGCGATATGCGTCATGCGTTAAGCGTTATGCGTTATGCATTATGCGTTATCCGTTATGCGTTATGCGTTATGCGTAATGCGTTATGAGTAATGTGTCATGCGTTATGCGTTATGCGTTATTCGTTAAGCGTTATGCTTTATGCGTTATGCGTTATTCGTTATGCGTTATGCGTTATGCGTTATGCGTTATGCTTTATGCGTTATGCGTTATGCGATATGCGATATGCGTTATGCGTTATGCGTTATGCGTTATGCGTTATGCGTTATGCGTTATGCGTTATGCGTTATGCGTTATGCGTTATGCGTTATGCGTTATGCCTTATGCGTTATGCGTTATGCGTTATGCGTTATGCGTTACGCGTTACGCGTTATGCGTTATGCGTTATGCGTTATGCGTTATGCGTTATGCGTTATGTGTTATGCGTAATGCGTTAAGCGTTATACGTTATAAGTTATGCGTTATGTGTTATGCGTTATGCGTTATGTGTTATGCGTTGTGCTTTACGGGTTATGCGATATGCGTTATGCGTTATGACTTTTTCATTGAACGTTATGCGTTATGCGATATGCGTTATACGTTATGCGTTATGCGTTATGCGTTATGCGTTATGCGTTATGCGTTATGCGTTATGCGTTATGCGTTATGCGTTATGCGTTATGCGTTATGCGTTATGCGTTATGCGTTATACGTTATCCGTTATGCGTTATGCGTTATGCGTTATGCGTTCTGCGTTATTCGTTAAGCGTTATGCGTTATGCGATATGCGTCATTCGTTATGCGTTATGCGTTATGCGTTATGCGTTATGCGTTATGCGTTATGCGTTATGCGTTATGCGTTATGCGTTATGCGTTATGCGTTATGCGTTATGCGTTATGCGTTATGCGTTATGCGTTATGCGTTATGCGTTATGCGTTATGCGTTATGCGTTATGCGTTATGCGTTATGCGTTATGCGTTATGCGTTATGCGTTATGCGTTATGCGTTATGCGTTATGCGTTATGCGTTATGCGTTATGCGTTATGCGTTATGCGTTATGCGTTATGCGTTATGCGTTATGCGTTATGCGTTATCCGTTATGCGTTATGCGTTATGCGTTATGCGTTATGCGTTCTGCGTTATTCGTTAAGCGTTATGCGTTATGCGATATGCGTCATTCGTTATGCGTTATGCGTTATGCGTTATGCGTTATGCGTTATGCGTTATGCGTTATGCGTTATGCGTTATGCGTTATGCGTTATGCGTTATGCGTTATGCGTTATGCGTTATGCGTTATGCGTTATGCGTTATGCGTTATGCGTTACGCGTTACGCGTTACGCGTTACGCGTTATGCGTTATGCGTTATGCGTTATGCGTTATGCGTTATGCGTTATGCGTTATGCGTTATGCGTTATGCGTTATGCGTTATGCGTTATGCGTTATGCGTTATGCGTTATGCGTTATGCGTTATGCGTTATGCGTTATGCGTTACGCGTTATGCGTTACGCGTTACGCGTTATGCGTTATGCGTTATGCGTTATGCGTTATGCGTTATTCGTTATGCGTTATGCGTTATGCGTTATGCGTTATGCGTTATGCGTTATGCGTTATGCGATGTGCGTTATGCGTTATGCGTTATGCGTTATGCGTTATGCGTCATGCGTTATGCGTTATGCGTTATGCGTTATGCGTTATGCGTTATGCGTTATGCGTTATGCGTTAAGCATTATGACTTTTTCATTGAGCGTTATGCGTTATTCGTTATGGGTTATGCGTTATGCGTTATGCGTTATGACTTTTCCATTGAACGTTATGCGTTATTCGTTATGGGTTATGCGTTATGCGTTATGGGTTATGCGTTATGCGTTATGCGTTATGCGTTATGCGTTATGCGTTATGCGTGATGCGTTATGCGTTATGCGTTATGCATTATGCGTTTTGCGTTATGCGTTATGCGTTATGCGTTATGCGTTATGCGTTATGCATTATGCGTTATGCGTTATGCGTTTTCGTTATGCGTTATGCGTCATGCGTCATGCGTAATGCGTTATGCGTTATGCGTTATGCGTTATGCGTTATGCGTTATGCGTTATGCGTTATGCGTTATGCGTTATGCGTTATGCGTTATGCGTTATGCGTTATGCGTTATGCGTTATGCGTTATGCGTTATGCGTTATGCGTTATGCGTTATGCGTTATGCGTTATGCGTTATGCGTTATCCGTTATGCGTTATGCGTTATGCGTTATGCGTTATGCGTTATGCGTTATGCGTTATGCGTTATGCGTTATGCGTTCTGCGTTATGCGTTATGCGTTATGCGTTATGCGTTATGCGTTATGCGTTATGCGTTAAGCATTAATCATTATGACTTTTTCATTGAGCGTTATGCGTTATGACTTTTCCATTGAGCGTTATGCGTTATTCGTTATGGGTTATGCGTTATGCGTTATGGGTTATGCGTTATGCGTTATGCGTTATGCGTTATGCGTTATGCGTTATGCGTTATGCGTTATGCGTTATGCGTTATGCGTTATGCGTTATGCGTTATGCATTATGCGTTATGCGTTATCCGTTATGCGTTATGCGTTATGCGTTATGCGATATGCGTCATGCGTTAAGCGTTATGCGTTATGCATTATGCGTTATCCGTTATGCGTTATGCGTTATGCGTAATGCGTTATGAGTAATGTGTCATGCGTTATGCGTTATGCGTTATTCGTTAAGCGTTATGCTTTATGCGTTATGCGTTATTCGTTATGCGTTATGCGTTATGCGTTATGCGTTATGCGTTATGCGTTATGCGATATGCGTTATGCGTTATGCGTTATGCGTTATGCGTTATGCGTTACGCGTTATGCGTTATGCGTTATGCGTTATGCGTTATGCGTTATGCGTTATGCGTTATGCGTTATTCGTTATGCGTTATGCGTTATGCGTTATGCGTTATGCGTTATGCGATGTGCGTTATGCGTTATGCGTTATGCGTTAAGCATTATGACTTTTTCATTGAGCGTTATGCGTTATGACTTTTCCATTGAGCGTTATGCGTTATTCGTTATGGGTTATGCGTTATGCGTTATGGGTTATGCGTTATGCGTTATGCGTTATGCGTTATGCGTTATGCGTTATGCATTATGCGTTATGCGTTATCCGTTATGCGTTATGCGTTATGCGTTATGCGTTATGCGATATGCGTCATGCGTTAAGCGTTATGCGTTATGCATTATGCGTTACGCGTTACGCGTTATGCGTTATGCGTTATGCGTTATGCGTTATGCGTTATGCGTTATGTGTTATGCGTTATGCGTTAAGCATTATACGTTATGCGTTATGCGTTATGTGTTATGCGTTATGCGTTATGCGTTATGCGTTATGCGTTATGCGTTATGCGTTATGCGTTATGCGTTATGCGTTATGCGTTATGCGTTATGCGTTATGCGTTATGCGTTATGCGTTATGCGTTATGCGTTATGCGTTATTCGTTATGCGTTATGCGTTATGCGTTATGCGTTATGCGTTATGCGTTATGCGTTATGCGTTATGCGTTATGCGTTATGCGTTATGGGTTATGCGTTATGCGTTATGCGTTATGCGTTATGCGTTATGCGTTATGCGTTATGGGTTATGCGTTATGCGTTATGCGTTATGCGTCATGCGTTATGCGTTATGCGTTATGCGTTATGCGTTATGGGTTATGACTTTTCCATTGAGCGTTATGCGTTATTCGTTATGGGTTATGCGTTATGCGTTATGCGTTATGCGTTATGCGTTATGCGTTATGCGTTATGCGTTATGCGTTATGCGTTATGCGTTATGCGTTATGCGTTATGCGTTATGCATTATGCGTTATGCGTTATCCGTTATGCGTTATGCGTTATGCGTTATGCGATATGCGTCATGCGTTAAGCGTTATGCGTTATGCATTATGCGTTATCCGTTATGCGTTATGCGTTATGCGTTATGCGTAATGCGTTATGAGTAATGTGTCATGCGTTATGCGTTATGCGTTATTCGTTAAGCGTTATGCTTTATGCGTTATGCGTTATTCGTTATGCGTTATGCGTTATGCGTTATGCGTTATGCGTTATGCGTTATGCGTTATGCGATATGCGTTATGCGTTATGCGTTATGCGTTATGCGTTATGCGTTATGCGTTATGCGTTATGCGTTACGCGTTACGCGTTACGCGTTACGCGTTATGCGTTATGCGTTATGCGTTATGCGTTATGCGTTATGCGTTATGCGTTATGCGTTATGCGTTATGCGTTATGCGTTATGCGTTATGCGTTATGCGTTATGCGTTATGCGTTATGCGTTACGCGTTATGCGTTACGCGTTACGCGTTACGCGTTATGCGTTATGCGTTATGCGTTATGCGTTATTCGTTATGCGTTATGCGTTATGCGTTATGCGTTATGCGTTATGCGTTATGCGATGTGCGTTATGCGTTATGCGTTATGCGTTATGCGTTATGCGTCATGCGTTATGCGTTATGCGTTATGCGTTATGCGTTATGCGTTATGCGTTATGCGTTATGCGTTATGCGTTAAGCATTATGACTTTTTCATTGAGCGTTATGCGTTATTCGTTATGGGTTATGCGTTATGCGTTATGCGTTATGCGTTATGCGTTATGCGTTATGCGTTATGCGTTATGCGTTATGCGTTATGCGTTATGCGTTATGCGTTATGCGTTATGCGTTATGCGTTATGCGTGATGCGTTATGCGTTATGCGTTATGCGTTATGCGTTATGCGTTATGCGTTATGCGTTATGCGTTATGCGTTATGCGTTATGCGTTATGCGTGATGCGTTATGCGTTATGCGTTATGCGTTATGCGTTATGCGTTATGCGTTATGCGTTATGCGTTATGCGTTATGCGTTATGCGTTATGCGTTATGCGTTATGCGTTATGCGTTATGCGTTATGCGTTATGCGTTATGCGTTATGCGTTATGCGTTATGCGTTATGCGTTATGCGTTATGCGTTATGCGTTATGCGTTATGCGTTATGCGTTATGCGTTATGCGTTATGCGTTATGCGTTATGCGTTATGCGTTATGCGTTATGCGTTATGCGTTATGCGTTATGCGTTATGCGTTATGCGTTATGCGTTATGCGTTATGCGTTATGCGTTACGCGTTACGCGTTACGCGTTATGCGTTATGCGTTAAGCGTTATACGCTATGCGATATGCGTTATGCGTTATGTGTTATGCGTTATGCGTTATGCGTTATGCGTTATGCGTTATGCGTTATGCGTTATGCGTTATGTGTTATGCGTTATGCGTTATGTGTTATGCGTTGTGCTTTACGGGTTATGCGATATGCGTTCTGCGTTATGACTTTTTCATTGAACGTTATGCGTTATGCGTTATGCGTTATGCGTTATGCGTTATGCGTTATGCGTTATGCGTTATGCGTTATGCGTTATGCGTTATGCGTTATGCGTTATGCGTTATGCGTTATGCGTTATGCGTTATGCGTTATGCGTTATGCGTTATGCGTTATGCGTTATGGGTTATGCGTTATGCGTTATGCGTTATGCGTTATGCGTTATGCGTTATGCGTTATGCGTTATGCGTTATGCGTTATGCGTTATGCGTTATGCGTTATGGGTTATGCGTTATGCGTTATGCGTTAAGCATTAAGCATTATGACTTTTTCATTGAGCGTTATGCGTTATGACTTTTCCATTGAGCGTTATGCGTTATTCGTTATGGGTTATGCGTTATGCGTTATGGGTTATGCGTTATGCGTTATGCGTTATGCGTTATGCGTTATGCGTTATGCGTTATGCGTTATGTGTTATGCGTTGTGCTTTACGGGTTATGCGATATGCGTTATGCGTTATGACTTTTTCATTGAACGTTATGCGTTATGCGATATGCGTTATACGTTATGCGTTATGCGTTATGCGTTATGCGTTATGCGTTATGCGTTATGCGTTATGCGTTATGCGTTATGCGTTATGCGTTATGCGTTATGCGTTATGCGTTATGCGTTATGCGTTATACGTTATCCGTTATGCGTTATGCGTTATGCGTTATGCGTTCTGCGTTATTCGTTAAGCGTTATGCGTTATGCGATATGCGTCATTCGTTATGCGTTATGCGTTATGCGTTATGCGTTATGCGTTATGCGTTATGCGTTATGCGTTATGCGTTATGCGTTATGCGTTATGCGTTATGCGTTATGCGTTATGCGTTATGCGTTATGCGTTATGCGTTATGCGTTATGCGTTATGCGTTATGCGTTATGCGTTATGCGTTATGCGTTCTGCGTTATGCGTTATGCGTTATGCGTTATGCGTTATGCGTTATGCGTTATGCGTTAAGCATTAATCATTATGACTTTTTCATTGAGCGTTATGCGTTATGACTTTTCCATTGAGCGTTATGCGTTATTCGTTATGGGTTATGCGTTATGCGTTATGGGTTATGCGTTATGCGTTATGCGTTATGCGTTATGCGTTATGCGTTATGCGTTATGCGTTATGCGTTATGCGTTATGCGTTATGCGTTATGCGTTATGCGTTATGCATTATGCGTTATGCGTTATCCGTTATGCGTTATGCGTTATGCGTTATGCGATATGCGTCATGCGTTAAGCGTTATGCGTTATGCATTATGCGTTATCCGTTATGCGTTATGCGTTATGCGTAATGCGTTATGAGTAATGTGTCATGCGTTATGCGTTATGCGTTATTCGTTAAGCGTTATGCTTTATGCGTTATGCGTTATTCGTTATGCGTTATGCGTTATGCGTTATGCGTTATGCGTTATGCGTTATGCGTTATGCGATATGCGTTATGCGTTATGCGTTATGCGTTATGCGTTATGCGTTACGCGTTATGCGTTATGCGTTATGCGTTATGCGTTATGCGTTATGCGTTATGCGTTATGCGTTATTCGTTATGCGTTATGCGTTATGCGTTATGCGTTATGCGTTATGCGATGTGCGTTATGCGTTATGCGTTATGCGTTATGCGTTATGCGTTATGCGTTATGCGTTATGCGTTATGCGTTATGCGTTATGCGTTATGCGTTATGCGTTATGCGTTATGCGTTATGCGTTATGCGTTATGCGTTATGCGTTATGCGTTATGCGTTATGCGTTATGCGTTATGCGTTATGCGTTATGCGTTATGCGTTATGCGTTATGCGTTATGCGTTATGCGTTATGCGTTATGCGTTATGCGTTATGCGTTATGCGTTATGCGTTATGCGTTATGCGTTATGCGTTATGCGTTAAGCATTATGACTTTTTCATTGAGCGTTATGCGTTATGACTTTTCCATTGAGCGTTATGCGTTATTCGTTATGGGTTATGCGTTATGCGTTATGGGTTATGCGTTATGCGTTATGCGTTATGCGTTATGCGTTATGCGTTATGCATTATGCGTTATGCGTTATCCGTTATGCGTTATGCGTTATGCGTTATGCGTTATGCGATATGCGTCATGCGTTAAGCGTTATGCGTTATGCATTATGCGTTACGCGTTACGCGTTATGCGTTATGCGTTATGCGTTATGCGTTATGCGTTATGCGTTATGTGTTATGCGTTATGCGTTAAGCATTATACGTTATGCGTTATGCGTTATGTGTTATGCGTTATGCGTTATGCGTTATGCGTTATGCGTTATGCGTTATGCGTTATGCGTTATGCGTTATGCGTTATGCGTTATGCGTTATGCGTTATGCGTTATGCGTTATGCGTTATGCGTTATTCGTTATGCGTTATGCGTTATGCGTTATGCGTTATGCGTTATGCGTTATGCGTTATGCGTTATGCGTTATGCGTTATGCGTTATGCGTTATGGGTTATGCGTTATGCGTTATGCGTTATGCGTTATGCGTTATGCGTTATGCGTTATGGGTTATGCGTTATGCGTTATGCGTTATGCGTCATGCGTTATGCGTTATGCGTTATGCGTTATGCGTTATGGGTTATGACTTTTCCATTGAGCGTTATGCGTTATTCGTTATGGGTTATGCGTTATGCGTTATGCGTTATGCGTTATGCGTTATGCGTTATGCGTTATGCGTTATGCGTTATGCGTTATGCGTTATGCGTTATGCGTTATGCATTATGCGTTATGCGTTATCCGTTATGCGTTATGCGTTATGCGTTATGCGATATGCGTCATGCGTTAAGCGTTATGCGTTATGCATTATGCGTTATCCGTTATGCGTTATGCGTTATGCGTTATGCGTAATGCGTTATGAGTAATGTGTCATGCGTTATGCGTTATGCGTTATTCGTTAAGCGTTATGCTTTATGCGTTATGCGTTATTCGTTATGCGTTATGCGTTATGCGTTATGCGTTATGCGTTATGCGTTATGCGTTATGCGTTATGCGATATGCGTTATGCGTTATGCGTTATGCGTTATGCGTTATGCGTTACGCGTTATGCGTTACGCGTTATGCGTTATGCGTTATGCGTTATGCGTTATGCGTTATTGGTTATGCGTTATGCGTTATGCGTTATGCGTTATGCGTTATGCGTTATGCGTTATGCGATGTGCGTTATGCGTTATGCGTTATGCGTTATGCGTTATGCGTTATGCGTTATGCGTTATGCGTTATGCGTTATGCGTTATGCGTTATGCGTTATGCGTTATGCGTTATGCGTTATGCGTTATGCGTTATGCGTTATGCGATATGCGTCATGCGTTAAGCGTTATGCGTTATGCATTATGCGTTATCCGTTATTCGTTATGGGTTATGCGTTATGCGTTATGGGTTATGCGTTATGCGTTATGCGTTACGCGTTACGCGTTACGCGTTATGCGTTATGCGTTATGCGTTATGCGTTATGCGTTATGCGTTATGCGTTATGTGTTATGCGTTATGCGTTAAGCGTTATACGTTATGCGTTATGCGTTATGTGTTATGCGTTATGCGTTAAGCGTTATACGTTATGCGTTATGCGTTATGTGTATTGCGTTATGCGTTATGTGTTATGCGTTGTGCTTTACGGGTTATGCGATATGCGTTATGCGTTATGACTTTTTCATTGAACGTTATGCGTTATGCGATATGCGTTATGCGTTATGCGTTATGCGTTATGCGTTATGCGTTATGCGTTATGCGTTATGCGTTATGCGTTATGCGTTATGCGTTATGCGTTATGCGTTATGCGTTATGCGTTATGCGTTATGCGTTATCCGTTATGCGTTATGCGTTATGCGTTATGCGTTATGCGATATGCGTCATGCGTTAAGCGTTATGCGTTATGCATTATGCGTTATCCGTTATTCGTTATGGGTTATGCGTTATGCGTTATGGGTTATGCGTTATGCGTTATGCGTTATGCGTTATGCGTTATGCGTTATGCGTTATGCGTTATGCGTTATGCGTTATGCGTTATGCGTTATGCGTTATGCGTTATGCGTTATGCGTTATGCGTTATGCGTTATGCGTTACGCGTTACGCGTTACGCGTTATGCGTTATGCGTTATGCGTTATGCGTTATGCGTTATGCGTTATGCGTTATGTGTTATGCGTTATGCGTTAAGCGTTATACGTTATGCGTTATGCGTTATGTGTTATGCGTTATGCGTTAAGCGTTATACGTTATGCGTTATGCGTTATGTGTTATGCGTTATGCGTTATGTGTTATGCGTTGTGCTTTACGGGTTATGCGATATGCGTTATGCGTTATGACTTTTTCATTGAACGTTATGCGTTATGCGATATGCGTTATGCGTTATGCGTTATGCGTTATGCGTTATGCGTTATGCGTTATGCGTTATGCGTTATGCGTTATGCGTTATGCGTTATGCGTTATGCGTTATGCGTTATGCGTTATGCGTTATGCGTTATGCGTTATGCGTTATGCGTTATGCGTTATGCGTTATGCGTTATGCGTTATGCGTTATGCGTTATGCGTTATGCGTTATGCGTTATGCGTTATGCGTTATGCGTTATGCGTTATGCGTTATGCGTTATGCGTTATGCGTTATGCGTTATGCGTTATGCGTTATGCGTTATGCGTTATGCGTTATGCGTTATGCGTTATGCGTTATGCGTTATGCGTTATGCGTTATGCGTTATGCGTTATGCGTTATGCGTTATGCGTTATGCGTTATGCGTTATGCGTTATGCGTTACGCGTTATGCGTTATGCGTTATGCGTTATGCGTTATGCGTTATGCGTTATGCGTTATGCGTTATGCGTTATGCGTTACGCGTTACGCGTTATGCGTTATGCGTTATGCGTTATGCGTTATGCGTTATGCGTTATGCGTTATGCGTTATGCGTTATGCGTTATCCGTTATGCGTTATGCGTTATGCGTTATGCGTTATGCGATATGCGTCATGCGTTAAGCGTTATGCGTTATGCATTATGCGTTATCCGTTATTCGTTATGGGTTATGCGTTATGCGTTATGGGTTATGCGTTATGCGTTATGCGTTATGCGTTATGCGTTATGCGTTATGCGTTATGCGTTATGTGTTATGCGTTGTGCTTTACGGGTTATGCGATATGCGTTATGCGTTATGACTTTTTCATTGAACGTTATGCGTTATGCGATATGCGTTATGCGTTATGCGTTATGCGTTATGCGTTATGCGTTATGCGTTATGCGTTATGCGTAATGCGTTATGCGTTATGCGTTATGCGTTATGCGTTATGCGTTATGCGTTATGCGTTATGCGTTATGCGTTATGCGTTATGCGTTATGCGTTATGCGTTATGCGTTATGCGTTATGCGTTATGCGTTATGCGTTATGCGTTATGCGTTATCCGTTATGCGTTACGCGTTATGCGTTATGCGTTATGCGTTATGCGTTATGCGTTATGCGTTATGCGTTATGCGTTATGCGTTACGCGTTACGCGTTATGCGTTATGCGTTATGCGTTATGCGTTATGCGTTATGCGTTATGCGTTATCCGTTATGCGTTATGCGTTATGCGTTATGCGTTATGCGATATGCGTCATGCGTTAAGCGTTATGCGTTATGCATTATGCGTTATCCGTTATTCGTTATGGGTTATGCGTTATGCGTTATGCGTTATGCGTTATGCGTTATGCGTTATGCGTTATGCGTTATGCGTTATGCGTTATGCGTTATGCGTTATGCGTTACGCGTTACGCGTTACGCGTTATGCGTTATGCGTTATGCGTTATGCGTTATGCGTTATGCGTTATGCGTTATGCGTTATGTGTTATGCGTTATGCGTTAAGCGTTATACGTTATGCGTTATGCGTTATGTGTTATGCGTTATGCGTTAAGCGTTATACGTTATGCGTTATGCGTTATGTGTTATGCGTTATGCGTTATGTGTTATGCGTTGTGCTTTACGGGTTATGCGATATGCGTTATGCGTTATGACTTTTTCATTGAACGTTATGCGTTATGCGATATGCGTTATGCGTTATGCGTTATGCGTTATGCGTTATGCGTTATGCGTTATGCGTTATGCGTTATGCGTTATGCGTTATGCGTTATGCGTTATGCGTTATGCGTTATGCGTTATGTGTTATGCGTTATGCGTTAAGCGTTATACGTTATGCGTTATGCGTTATGTGTTATGCGTTATGCGTTAAGCGTTATACGTTATGCGTTATGCGTTATGTGTTATGCGTTATGCGTTATGTGTTATGCGTTGTGCTTTACGGGTTATGCGATATGCGTTATGCGTTATGACTTTTTCATTGAACGTTATGCGTTATGCGATATGCGTTATGCGTTATGCGTTATGCGTTATGCGTTATGCGTTATGCGTTATGCGTTATGCGTTATGCGTTATGCGTTATGCGTTATGCGTTATGCGTTATGCGTTATGCGTTATGCGTTATGCGTTATGCGTTATGCGTTATGCGTTATGCGTTATGCGTTATGCGTTATGCGTTATGCGTTATGCGTTATCCGTTATGCGTTATGCGTTATGCGTTATGCGTTATGCGATATGCGTCATGCGTTAAGCGTTATGCGTTATGCATTATGCGTTATTCGTTATTCGTTATGGGTTATGCGTTATGCGTTATGGGTTATGCGTTATGCGTTATGCGTTATGCGTTATGCGTTATGCGTTATGCGTTATGCGTTATGCGTTATGCGTTATGCGTTATGCGTTATGCGTTATGCGTTATGCGTTATGCGTTATGCGTTATGCGTTATGCGTTACGCGTTACGCGTTACGCGTTATGCGTTATGCGTTATGCGTTATGCGTTATGCGTTATGCGTTATGCGTTATGTGTTATGCGTTATGCGTTAAGCGTTATACGTTATGCGTTATGCGTTATGTGTTATGCGTTATGCGTTAAGCGTTATACGTTATGCGTTATGCGTTATGTGTTATGCGTTATGCGTTATGTGTTATGCGTTGTGCTTTACGGGTTATGCGATATGCGTTATGCGTTATGACTTTTTCATTGAACGTTATGCGTTATGCGATATGCGTTATGCGTTATGCGTTATGCGTTATGCGTTATGCGTTATGCGTTATGCGTTATGCGTTATGCGTTATGCGTTATGCGTTATGCGTTATGCGTTATGCGTTATGCGTTATGCGTTATGCGTTATGCGTTATGCGTTATGCGTTATGCGTTATGCGTTATGCGTTATGCGTTATGCGTTATGCGTTATGCGTTATGCGTTATGCGTTATGCGTTATGCGATATGCGTTATGCGTTATGCGTTATGCGTTATGCGTTACGCGTTATGCGTTACGCGTTATGCGTTATGCGTTATGCGTTATGCGTTATGCGTTATGCGTTATTCGTTATGCGTTATGCGTTATGCGTTATGCGTTATGCGTTATGCGATGTGCGTTATGCGTTATGCGTTATGCGTTATGCGTTATGCGTTATGCGTTATGCGTTATGCGTTATGCGTTATGCGTTATGCGTTATGCGTTATGCGTTATGCGTTATGCGTTATGCGTTATGCGTTATGCGTTATGCGTTATGCGTTATGCGTTATGCGTTATGCGTTATGCGTTATGCGTTATGCGTTATGCGTTATGCGTTATGCATTATGCGTTATGCGTTATCCGTTATGCGTTATGCGTTATGCGTTATGCGTTATGCGATATGCGTCATGCGTTAAGCGTTATGCGTTATGCATCATGCGTTACGCGTTACGCGTTATGCGTTATGCGTTATGCGTTATGCGTTATGCGTTATGCGTTATGCGTTATGCGTTATGTGTTATGCGTTATGCGTTAAGCATTATACGTTATGCGTTATGCGTTATGTGTTATGCGTTATGCGTTATGCGTTATGCGTTATGCGTTATGCGTTATGCGTTATGCGTTATGCGTTATGCGTTATGCGTTATGCGTTATGCGTTATGCGTTATGCGTTATGCGTTATGCGTTATGCGTTATGCGTTATGCGTTATGCGTTATGCGTTATGCGTTATTCGTTATGCGTTATGCGTTATGCGTTATGCGTTATGCGTTATGCGTTATGCGTTATGCGTTATGCGTTATGCGTTATGCGTTATGGGTTATGCGTTATGCGTTATGCGTTATGCGTTATGCGTTATGCGTTATGCGTTATGGGTTATGCGTTATGCGTTATGCGTTATGCGTCATGCGTTATGCGTTATGCGTTATGCGTTATGCGTTATGGGTTATGACTTTTCCATTGAGCGTTATGCGTTATTCGTTATGGGTTATGCGTTATGCGTTATGCGTTATGCGTTATGCGTTATGCGTTATGCGTTATGCGTTATGCGTTATGCGTTATGCGTTATGCGTTATGCGTTATGCATTATGCGTTATGCGTTATCCGTTATGCGTTATGCGTTATGCGTTATGCGATATGCGTCATGCGTTAAGCGTTATGCGTTATGCATTATGCGTTATCCGTTATGCGTTATGCGTTATGCGTTATGCGTAATGCGTTATGAGTAATGTGTCATGCGTTATGCGTTATGCGTTATTCGTTAAGCGTTATGCTTTATGCGTTATGCGTTATTCGTTATGCGTTATGCGTTATGCGTTATGCGTTATGCGTTATGCGTTATGCGTTATGCGATATGCGTTATGCGTTATGCGTTATGCGTTATGCGTTATGCGTTACGCGTTATGCGTTACGCGTTATGCGTTATGCGTTATGCGTTATGCGTTATGCGTTATTCGTTATGCGTTATGCGTTATGCGTTATGCGTTATGCGTTATGCGTTATGCGTTATGCGATGTGCGTTATGCGTTATGCGTTATGCGTTATGCGTTATGCGTTATGCGTTATGCGTTATGCGTTATGGGTTATGACTTTTCCATTGAGCGTTATGCGTTATTCGTTATGGGTTATGCGTTATGCGTTATGCGTTATGCGTTATGCGTTATGCGTTATGCGTTATGCGTTATGCGTTATGCGTTATGCGTTATGCGTTATGCGTTATGCGTTATGCGTTATGCATTATGCGTTATGCGTTATCCGTTATGCGTTATGCGTTATGCGTTATGCGATATGCGTCATGCGTTAAGCGTTATGCGTTATGCATTATGCGTTATCCGTTATGCGTTATGCGTTATGCGTTATGCGTAATGCGTTATGAGTAATGTGTCATGCGTTATGCGTTATGCGTTATTCGTTAAGCGTTATGCTTTATGCGTTATGCGTTATTCGTTATGCGTTATGCGTTATGCGTTATGCGTTATGCGTTATGCGTTATGCGTTATGCGATATGCGTTATGCGTTATGCGTTATGCGTTATGCGTTATGCGTTACGCGTTATGCGTTACGCGTTATGCGTTATGCGTTATGCGTTATGCGTTATGCGTTATTCGTTATGCGTTATGCGTTATGCGTTATGCGTTATGCGTTATGCGTTATGCGTTATGCGATGTGCGTTATGCGTTATGCGTTATGCGTTATGCGTTATGCGTTATGCGTTATGCGTTATGCGTTATGCGTTATGCGTTATGCGTTATGCGTTATGCGTTATGCGTTATGCGTTATGCGTTATGCGTTATGCGTTATACGTTATGCGTTATGCGTTATGCGATATGCGTCATGCGTTAAGCGTTATGCGTTATGCATTATGCGTTATCCGTTATTCGTTATGGGTTATGCGTTATGCGTTATGGGTTATGCGTTATGCGTTATGCGTTACGCGTTACGCGTTACGCGTTATGCGTTATGCGTTATGCGTTATGCGTTATGCGTTATGCGTTATGCGTTATGTGTTATGCGTTATGCGTTAAGCGTTATACGTTATGCGTTATGCGTTATGTGTTATGCGTTATGCGTTAAGCGTTATACGTTATGCGTTATGCGTTATGTGTATTGCGTTATGCGTTATGTGTTATGCGTTGTGCTTTACGGGTTATGCGATATGCGTTATGCGTTATGACTTTTTCATTGAACGTTATGCGTTATGCGATATGCTTTATGCGTTATGCGTTATGCGTTATGCGTTATGCGTTATGCGTTATGCGTTATGCGTTATGCGTTATGCGTTATGCGTTATGCGTTATGCGTTATGCGTTATGCGTTATGCGTTATGCGTTATGCGTTATGCGTTATGCGTTATGCGTTATGCGTTATGCGTTATGCGTTATGCGTTATGCGTTATGCGTTATGCGTTATGCGTTATGCGTTATTCGTTATGCGTTATGCGTTATGCGTTATGCGTTATGCGTTATGCGTTATGCGTTATGCGTTATGCGTTATGCGTTATGCGTTATGGGTTATGCGTTATGCGTTATGCGTTATGCGTTATGCGTTATGCGTTATGCGTTATGGGTTATGCGTTATGCGTTATGCGTTATGCGTCATGCGTTATGCGTTATGCGTTATGCGTTATGCGTTATGGGTTATGACTTTTCCATTGAGCGTTATGCGTTATTCGTTATGGGTTATGCGTTATGCGTTATGCGTTATGCGTTATGCGTTATGCGTTATGCGTTATGCGTTATGCGTTATGCGTTATGCGTTATGCGTTATGCGTTATGCATTATGCGTTATGCGTTATCCGTTATGCGTTATGCGTTATGCGTTATGCGATATGCGTCATGCGTTAAGCGTTATGCGTTATGCATTATGCGTTATCCGTTATGCGTTATGCGTTATGCGTTATGCGTAATGCGTTATGAGTAATGTGTCATGCGTTATGCGTTATGCGTTATTCGTTAAGCGTTATGCTTTATGCGTTATGCGTTATTCGTTATGCGTTATGCGTTATGCGTTATGCGTTATGCGTTATGCGTTATGCGTTATGCGATATGCGTTATGCGTTATGCGTTATGCGATATGCGTTATGCGTTACGCGTTATGCGTTACGCGTTATGCGTTATGCGTTATGCGTTATGCGTTATGCGTTATTCGTTATGCGTTATGCGTTATGCGTTATGCGTTATGCGTTATGCGTTATGCGTTATGCGATGTGCGTTATGCGTTATGCGTTATGCGTTATGCGTTATGCGTTATGCGTTATGCGTTATGCGTTATGCGTTATGGGTTATGACTTTTCCATTGAGCGTTATGCGTTATTCGTTATGGGTTATGCGTTATGCGTTATGCGTTATGCGTTATGCGTTATGCGTTATGCGTTATGCGTTATGCGTTATGCGTTATGCGTTATGCGTTATGCGTTATGCGTTATGCGTTATGCATTATGCGTTATGCGTTATCCGTTATGCGTTATGCGTTATGCGTTATGCGATATGCGTCATGCGTTAAGCGTTATGCGTTATGCATTATGCGTTATCCGTTATGCGTTATGCGTTATGCGTTATGCGTAATGCGTTATGAGTAATGTGTCATGCGTTATGCGTTATGCGTTATTCGTTAAGCGTTATGCTTTATGCGTTATGCGTTATTCGTTATGCGTTATGCGTTATGCGTTATGCGTTATGCGTTATGCGTTATGCGTTATGCGATATGCGTTATGCGTTATGCGTTATGCGTTATGCGTTATGCGTTACGCGTTATGCGTTACGCGTTATGCGTTATGCGTTATGCGTTATGCGTTATGCGTTATTCGTTATGCGTTATGCGTTATGCGTTATGCGTTATGCGTTATGCGTTATGCGTTATGCGATGTGCGTTATGCGTTATGCGTTATGCGTTATGCGTTATGCGTTATGCGTTATGCGTTATGCGTTATGCGTTATGCGTTATGCGTTATGCGTTATGCGTTATGCGTTATGCGTTATGCGTTATGCGTTATGCGTTATACGTTATGCGTTATGCGTTATGCGATATGCGTCATGCGTTAAGCGTTATGCGTTATGCATTATGCGTTATCCGTTATTCGTTATGGGTTATGCGTTATGCGTTATGGGTTATGCGTTATGCGTTATGCGTTACGCGTTACGCGTTACGCGTTATGCGTTATGCGTTATGCGTTATGCGTTATGCGTTATGCGTTATGCGTTATGTGTTATGCGTTATGCGTTAAGCGTTATACGTTATGCGTTATGCGTTATGTGTTATGCGTTATGCGTTAAGCGTTATACGTTATGCGTTATGCGTTATGTGTATTGCGTTATGCGTTATGTGTTATGCGTTGTGCTTTACGGGTTATGCGATATGCGTTATGCGTTATGACTTTTTCATTGAACGTTATGCGTTATGCGATATGCTTTATGCGTTATGCGTTATGCGTTATGCGTTATGCGTTATGCGTTATGCGTTATGCGTTATGCGTTATGCGTTATGCGTTATGCGTTATGCGTTATGCGTTATGCGTTATGCGTTATGCGTTATGCGTTATGCGTTATGCGTTATGCGTTATGCGTTATGCGTTATGGGTTATGCGTTATGCGTTATGCGTTATGCGTTATGCGTTATGCGTTATGCGTTATGCGTTATGCGTTATGCGATATGCGTCATGCGTTAAGCGTTATGCGTTATGCATTATGCGTTATCCGTTATTCGTTATGGGTTATGCGTTATGCGTTATGGGTTATGCGTTATGCGTTATGCGTTATGCGTTATGCGTTATGCGTTATGCGTTATGCGTTATGCGTTATGCGTTATGCGTTATGCGTTATGCGTTATGCGTTATGCGTTATGCGTTATGCGTTATGCGTTATGCGTTACGCGGTACGCGTTACGCGTTATGCGTTATGCGTTATGCGTTATGCGTTATGCGTTATGCGTTATGCGTTATGCGTTATGTGTTATGCGTTATGCGTTAAGCGTTATACGTTATGCGTTATGCGTTATGTGTTATGCGTTATGCGTTAAGCGTTATACGTTATGCGTTATGCGTTATGTGTTATGCGTTATGCGTTATGTGTTATGCGTTGTGCTTTACGGGTTATGCGATATGCGTTATGCGTTATGACTTTTTCATTGAACGTTATGCGTTATGCGATATGCGTTATGCGTTATGCGTTATGCGTTATGCGTTATGCGTTATGCGTTATGCGTTATGCGTTATGCGTTATGCGTTATGCGTTATGCGTTATGCGTTATGCGTTATGCGTTATGCGTTATGCGTTATGCGTTATGCGTTATGCGTTATGCGTTATGCGTTATGCGTTATGCGTTATGCGTTATGCGTTATGCGTTATGCGTTATGCGTTATGCGTTATGCGTTATGCGTTATGCGTTATGCGTTATGCGTTATGCGTTATGCGTTATGCGTTATGCGTTATGCGTTATGCGTTATGCGTTATGCGTTATGCGTTATGCGTTATGCGTTATGCGTTATGCGTTATGCGTTATGCGTTATGCGTTATCCGTTATGCGTTACGCGTTACGCGTTACGCGTTATGCGTTATGCGTTATGCGTTATGCGTTATGCGTTATGCGTTATGCGTTATGCGTTATGCGTTATGCGTTATGCGTTATGCGTTATGCGTTATGCGTTATGCGTTATGCGTAATGCGTTATGCGTTATGCGTTATGCGTTATGCGTTATGCGTTATGCGTTATGCGTTATGCGTTATGCGTTATGCGTTATGCGTTATGCGTTATGCGTTATGCGTTATGCGTTATGCGTTATGCGTTATGCGTTATGCGTTATGCGTTATGCGTTATGCGTTATGCGTTATGCGTTATGCGTTACGCGTTACGCGTTACGCGTTATGCGTTATGCGTTATGCGTTATGCGTTATGTGTTATGCGTTGTGCTTTACGGGTTATGCGATATGCGTTATGCGTTATGACTTTTTCATTGAACGTTATGCGTTATGCGATATGCGTTATGCGTTATGCGTTATGCGTTATGCGTTATGCGTTATGCGTTATGCGTTATGCGTAATGCGTTATGCGTTATGCGTTATGCGTTATGCGTTATGCGTTATGCGTTATGCGTTATGCGTTATGCGTTATGCGTTATGCGTTATGCGTTATGCGTTATGCGTTATGCGTTATGCGTTATGCGTTATGCGTTATGCGTTATGCGTTATGCGTTATCCGTTATGCGTTACGCGTTATGCGTTATGCGTTATGCGTTATGCGTTATGCGTTATGCGTTATGCGTTATGCGTTATGCGTTACGCGTTACGCGTTATGCGTTATGCGTTATGCGTTATGCGTTATGCGTTATGCGTTATGCGTTATGCGTTATCCGTTATGCGTTATGCGTTATGCGTTATGCGTTATGCGATATGCGTCATGCGTTAAGCGTTATGCGTTATGCATTATGCGTTATCCGTTATTCGTTATGGGTTATGCGTTATGCGTTATGGGTTATGCGTTATGCGTTATGCGTTATGCGTTATGCGTTATGCGTTATGCGTTATGCGTTATGCGTTATGCGTTATGCGTTATGCGTTATGCGTTATGCGTTATGCGTTATGCGTTATGCGTTATGCGTTATGCGTTATGCGTTACGCGTTACGCGTTACGCGTTATGCGTTATGCGTTATGCGTTATGCGTTATGCGTTATGCGTTATGCGTTATGCGTTATGTGTTATGCGTTATGCGTTAAGCGTTATACGTTATGCGTTATGCGTTATGTGTTATGCGTTATGCGTTAAGCGTTATACGTTATGCGTTATGCGTTATGTGTTATGCGTTATGCGTTATGTGTTATGCGTTGTGCTTTACGGGTTATGCGATATGCGTTATGCGTTATGACTTTTTCATTGAACGTTATGCGTTATGCGATATGCGTTATGCGTTATGCGTTATGCGTTATGCGTTATGCGTTATGCGTTATGCGTTATGCGTTATGCGTTATGCGTTATGCGTTATGCGTTATGCGTTATGCGTTATGCGTTATGCGTTATGCGTTATGCGTTATGCGTTATGCGTTATGCGTTATGCGTTATGCGTTATGCGTTATGCGTTATGCGTTATCCGTTATGCGTTATGCGTTATGCGTTATGCGTTATGCGATATGCGTCATGCGTTAAGCGTTATGCGTTATGCATTATGCGTTATTCGTTATTCGTTATGGGTTATGCGTTATGCGTTATGGGTTATGCGTTATGCGTTATGCGTTATGCGTTATGCGTTATGCGTTATGCGTTATGCGTTATGCGTTATGCGTTATGCGTTATGCGTTATGCGTTATGCGTTATGCGTTATGCGTTATGCGTTATGCGTTATGCGTTATGCGTTACGCGTTACGCGTTACGCGTTATGCGTTATGCGTTATGCGTTATGCGTTATGCGTTATGCGTTATGCGTTATGTGTTATGCGTTATGCGTTAAGCGTTATACGTTATGCGTTATGCGTTATGTGTTATGCGTTATGCGTTAAGCGTTATACGTTATGCGTTATGCGTTATGTGTTATGCGTTATGCGTTATGTGTTATGCGTTGTGCTTTACGGGTTATGCGATATGCGTTATGCGTTATGACTTTTTCATTGAACGTTATGCGTTATGCGATATGCGTTATGCGTTATGCGTTATGTGTTATGCGTTATGCGTTAAGCATTATACGTTATGCGTTATGCGTTATGTGTTATGCGTTATGCGTTATGCGTTATGCGTTATGCGTTATGCGTTATGCGTTATGCGTTATGCGTTATGCGTTATGCGTTATGCGTTATGCGTTATGCGTTATGCGTTATGCGTTATGCGTTATGCGTTATTCGTTATGCGTTATGCGTTATGCGTTATGCGTTATGCGTTATGCGTTATGCGTTATGCGTTATGCGTTATGCGTTATGCGTTATGGGTTATGCGTCATGCGTTAAGCGTTATGCGTTATGCATTATGCGTTACGCGTTACGCGTTATGCGTTATGCGTTATGCGTTATGCGTTATGCGTTATGCGTTATGTGTTATGCGTTATGCGTTAAGCATTATACGTTATGCGTTATGCGTTATGTGTTATGCGTTATGCGTTATGCGTTATGCGTTATGCGTTATGCGTTATGCGTTATGCGTTATGCGTTATGCGTTATGCGTTATGCGTTATGCGTTATGCGTTATGCGTTATGCGTTATGCGTTATGCGTTATGCGTTATTCGTTATGCGTTATGCGTTATGCGTTATGCGTTATGCGTTATGCGTTATGCGTTATGCGTTATGCGTTATGCGTTATGCGTTATGGGTTATGCGTTATGCGTTATGCGTTATGCGTTATGCGTTATGCGTTATGGGTTATGCGTTATGCGTTATGCGTTATGCGTCATGCGTTATGCGTTATGCGTTATGCGTTATGCGTTATGGGTTATGACTTTTCCATTGAGCGTTATGCGTTATTCGTTATGGGTTATGCGTTATGCGTTATGCGTTATGCGTTATGCGTTATGCGTTATGCGTTATGCGTTATGCGTTATGCGTTATGCGTTATGCGTTATGCGTTATGCGTTATGCGTTATGCATTATGCGTTATGCGTTATCCGTTATGCGTTATGCGTTATGCGTTATGCGATATGCGTCATGCGTTAAGCGTTATGCGTTATGCATTATGCGTTATCCGTTATGCGTTATGCGTTATGCGTTATGCGTAATGCGTTATGAGTAATGTGTCATGCGTTATGCGTTATGCGTTATTCGTTAAGCGTTATGCTTTATGCGTTATGCGTTATTCGTTATGCGTTATGCGTTATGCGTTATGCGTTATGCGTTATGCGTTATGCGTTATGCGATATGCGTTATGCGTTATGCGTTATGCGTTATGCGTTATGCGTTACGCGTTATGCGTTACGCGTTATGCGTTATGCGTTATGCGTTATGCGTTATGCGTTATGCGTTATTCGTTATGCGTTATGCGTTATGCGTTATGCGTTATGCGTTATGCGTTATGCGTTATGCGATGTGCGTTATGCGTTATGCGTTATGCGTTAAGCGTTATACGTTATGCGTTATGCGTTATGTGTTATGCGTTATGCGTTAAGCGTTATACGTTATGCGTTATGCGTTATGTGTTATGCGTTATGCGTTATGTGTTATGCGTTGTGCTTTACGGGTTATGCGATATGCGTTATGCGTTATGACTTTTTCATTGAACGTTATGCGTTATGCGATATGCGTTATGCGTTATGCGTTATGTGTTATGCGTTATGCGTTAAGCATTATACGTTATGCGTTATGCGTTATGTGTTATGCGTTATGCGTTATGCGTTATGCGTTATGCGTTATGCGTTATGCGTTATGCGTTATGCGTTATGCGTTATGCGTTATGCGTTATGCGTTATGCGTTATGCGTTATGCGTTATGCGTTATGCGTTATTCGTTATGCGTTATGCGTTATGCGTTATGCGTTATGCGTTATGCGTTATGCGTTATGCGTTATGCGTTATGCGTTATGCGTTATGGGTTATGCGTCATGCGTTAAGCGTTATGCGTTATGCATTATGCGTTACGCGTTACGCGTTATGCGTTATGCGTTATGCGTTATGCGTTATGCGTTATGCGTTATGTGTTATGCGTTATGCGTTAAGCATTATACGTTATGCGTTATGCGTTATGTGTTATGCGTTATGCGTTATGCGTTATGCGTTATGCGTTATGCGTTATGCGTTATGCGTTATGCGTTATGCGTTATGCGTTATGCGTTATGCGTTATGCGTTATGCGTTATGCGTTATGCGTTATGCGTTATTCGTTATGCGTTATGCGTTATGCGTTATGCGTTATGCGTTATGCGTTATGCGTTATGCGTTATGCGTTATGCGTTATGCGTTATGGGTTATGCGTTATGCGTTATGCGTTATGCGTTATGCGTTATGCGTTATGGGTTATGCGTTATGCGTTATGCGTTATGCGTCATGCGTTATGCGTTATGCGTTATGCGTTATGCGTTATGGGTTATGACTTTTCCATTGAGCGTTATGCGTTATTCGTTATGGGTTATGCGTTATGCGTTATGCGTTATGCGTTATGCGTTATGCGTTATGCGTTATGCGTTATGCGTTATGCGTTATGCGTTATGCGTTATGCGTTATGCGTTATGCGTTATGCATTATGCGTTATGCGTTATCCGTTATGCGTTATGCGTTATGCGTTATGCGATATGCGTCATGCGTTAAGCGTTATGCGTTATGCATTATGCGTTATCCGTTATGCGTTATGCGTTATGCGTTATGCGTAATGCGTTATGAGTAATGTGTCATGCGTTATGCGTTATGCGTTATTCGTTAAGCGTTATGCTTTATGCGTTATGCGTTATTCGTTATGCGTTATGCGTTATGCGTTATGCGTTATGCGTTATGCGTTATGCGTTATGCGATATGCGTTATGCGTTATGCGTTATGCGTTATGCGTTATGCGTTACGCGTTATGCGTTACGCGTTATGCGTTATGCGTTATGCGTTATGCGTTATGCGTTATGCGTTATTCGTTATGCGTTATGCGTTATGCGTTATGCGTTATGCGTTATGCGTTATGCGTTATGCGATGTGCGTTATGCGTTATGCGTTATGCGTTATGCGTTATGCGTTATGCGTTATGCGTTATGCGTTATGCGTTATGCGTTATGCGTTATGCGTTATGCGTTATGCGTTATGCGTTATGCGTTATGCGTTATGCGTTATGCGTTATGCGATATGCGTCATGCGTTAAGCGTTATGCGTTATGCATTATGCGTTATCCGTTATTCGTTATGGGTTATGCGTTATGCGTTATGGGTTATGCGTTATGCGTTATGCGTTACGCGTTACGCGTTACGCGTTATGCGTTATGCGTTATGGGTTATGCGTTATGCGTTATGCGTTATGCGTTATGTGTTATGCGTTATGCGTTAAGCGTTATACGTTATGCGTTATGCGTTATGTGTTATGCGTTATGCGTTAAGCGTTATACGTTATGCGTTATGCGTTATGTGTTATGCGTTATGCGTGATGTGTTATGCGTTGTGCTTTACGGGTTATGCGATATGCGTTATGCGTTATGACTTTTTCATTGAACGTTATGCGTTATGCGATATGCGTTATGCGTTATGCGTTATGCGTTATGCGTTATGCGTTATGCGTTATGCGTTATGCGTTATGCGTTATGCGTTATGCGTTATGCGTTATGCGTTATGCGTTATGCGTTATGCGTTATGCGTTATGCGTTATGCGTTATGCGTTATCCGTTATGCGTTATGCGTTATGCGTTATGCGTTATGCGATATGCGTCATGCGTTAAGCGTTATGCGTTATGCATTATGCGTTATCCGTTATTCGTTATGGGTTATGCGTTATGCGTTATGGGTTATGCGTTATGCGTTATGCGTTATGCGTTATGCGTTATGCGTTATGCGTTATGCGTTATGCGTTATGCGTTATGCGTTATGCGTTATGCGTTATGCGTTATGCGTTATGCGTTACGCGTTATGCGTTACGCGTTACGCGTTACGCGTTATGCGTTATGCGTTATGCGTTATGCGTTATGCGTTATGCGTTATGCGTTATGTGTTATGCGTTATGCGTTAAGCGTTATACGTTATGCGTTATGCGTTATGTGTTATGCGTTATGCGTTAAGCGTTATACGTTATGCGTTATGCGTTATGTGTTATGCGTTATGCGTTATGTGTTATGCGTTGTGCTTTACGGGTTATGCGATATGCGTTATGCGTTATGACTTTTTCATTGAACGTTATGCGTTATGCGATATGCGTTATGCGTTATGCGTTATGCGTTATGCGATATGCGTTATGCGTTATGCGTTATGCGTTATGCGTTATGCGTTATGCGTTATGCGTTATGCGTTATGCGTTATGCGTTATGCGTTATGCGTTATGCGTTATGCGTTATGCGTTATGCGTTATGCGTTATGCGTTATGCGTTATGCGTTATGCGTTATGCGTTATGCGTTATGCGTTATGCGTTATGCGTTATGCGTTATGCGTTATGCGTTATGCGTTATGCGTTATGCGTTATGCGTTATGCGTTATGCGTTATGCGTTATGCGTTATGCGTTATGCGTTATGCGTTATCCGTTATGCGTTACGCGTTATGCGTTATGCGTTATGCGTTATGCGTTATGCGTTATGCGTTATGCGTTATGCGTTATGCGTTATGCGTTATGCGTTATGCGTTATGCGTTATGCGTTATGCGTTATGCGTTATGCGTAATGCGTTATGCGTTATGCGTTATGCGTTATGCGTTATGCGTTATGCGTTATGCGTTATGCGTTATGCGTTATGCGTTATGCGTTATGCGTTATGCGTTATGCGTTTGCGTTATGCGTTATGCGTTATGCGTTATGCGTTATGCGTTATGCGTTATGCGTTATGCGTTATGCGTTATGCGTTATGCGTTATGCGTTATCCGTTATGCGTTACGCGTTATGCGTTATGCGTTATGCGTTATGCGTTATGCGTTATGCGTTATGCGTTATGCGTTATGCGTTATGCGTTACGCGTTACGCGTTATGCGTTATGCGTTATGCGTTATGCGTTATGCGTTATGCGTTATGCGTTATCCGTTATGCGTTATGCGTTATGCGTTATGCGTTATGCGTTATGCGATATGCGTCATGCGTTAAGCGTTATGCGTTATGCATTATGCGTTATCCGTTATTCGTTATGGGTTATGCGTTATGCGTTATGGGTTATGCGTTATGCGTTATGCGTTATGCGTTATGCGTTATGCGTTATGCGTTATGCGTTATGCGTTATGCGTTATGTGTTATGCGTTGTGCTTTACGGGTTATGCGATATGCGTTATGCGTTATGACTTTTTCATTGAACGTTATGCGTTATGCGATATGCGTTATGCGTTATGCGTTATGCGTTATGCGTTATGCGTTATGCGTTATGCGTTATGCGTAATGCGTTATGCGTTATGCGTTATGCGTTATGCGTTATGCGTTATGCGTTATGCGTTATGCGTTATGCGTTATGCGTTATGCGTTATGCGTTATGCGTTATGCGTTATGCGTTATGCGTTATGCGTTATGCGTTATGCGTTATGCGTTATGCGTTATCCGTTATGCGTTACGCGTTATGCGTTATGCGTTATGCGTTATGCGTTATGCGTTATGCGTTATGCGTTATGCGTTATGCGTTACGCGTTACGCGTTATGCGTTATGCGTTATGCGTTATGCGTTATGCGTTATGCGTTATGCGTTATCCGTTATGCGTTATGCGTTATGCGTTATGCGTTATGCGATATGCGTCATGCGTTAAGCGTTATGCGTTATGCATTATGCGTTATCCGTTATTCGTTATGGGTTATGCGTTATGCGTTATGGGTTATGCGTTATGCGTTATGCGTTATGCGTTATGCGTTATGCGTTATGCGTTATGCGTTATGCGTTATGCGTTATGCGTTATGCGTTATGCGTTATGCGTTATGCGTTATGCGTTATGCGTTATGCGTTATGCGTTACGCGTTACGCGTTACGCGTTATGCGTTATGCGTTATGCGTTATGCGTTATGCGTTATGCGTTATGCGTTATGTGTTATGCGTTATGCGTTAAGCGTTATACGTTATGCGTTATGCGTTATGTGTTATGCGTTATGCGTTAAGCGTTATACGTTATGCGTTATGCGTTATGTGTTATGCGTTATGCGTTATGTGTTATGCGTTGTGCTTTACGGGTTATGCGATATGCGTTATGCGTTATGACTTTTTCATTGAACGTTATGCGTTATGCGATATGCGTTATGCGTTATGCGTTATGCGTTATGCGTTATGCGTTATGCGTTATGCGTTATGCGTTATGCGTTATGCGTTATGCGTTATGCGTTATGCGTTATGCGTTATGCGTTATGCGTTATGCGTTATGCGTTATGCGTTATCCGTTATGCGTTATGCGTTATGCGTTATGCGTTATGCGATATGCGTCATGCGTTAAGCGTTATGCGTTATGCATTATGCGTTATTCGTTATTCGTTATGGGTTATGCGTTATGCGTTATGGGTTATGCGTTATGCGTTATGCGTTATGCGTTATGCGTTATGCGTTATGCGTTATGCGTTATGCGTTATGCGTTATGCGTTATGCGTTATGCGTTATGCGTTATGCGTTATGCGTTATGCGTTATGCGTTATGCGTTATGCGTTACGCGTTACGCGTTACGCGTTATGCGTTATGCGTTATGCGTTATGCGTTATGCGTTATGCGTTATGCGTTATGTGTTATGCGTTATGCGTTAAGCGTTATACGTTATGCGTTATGCGTTATGTGTTATGCGTTATGCGTTAAGCGTTATACGTTATGCGTTATGCGTTATGTGTTATGCGTTATGCGTTATGTGTTATGCGTTGTGCTTTACGGGTTATGCGATATGCGTTATGCGTTATGACTTTTTCATTGAACGTTATGCGTTATGCGATATGCGTTATGCGTTATGCGTTATGCGTTATGCGTTATGCGTTATGCGTTATGCGTTATGCGTTATGCGTTATGCATTATGCGTTATGCGTTATGCGTTATGCGTTATGCGTTATGCGTTATGCGTTATGCGTTATGCGTTATGCGTTATGCGTTATGCGTTATGCGTTATGCGTTATGCGTTATGCGTTATGCGTTATGCGTTATGCGTTATGCGTTATGCGTTATGCGTTATGCGTTATGCGTTATGCGTTATGCGTTATGCGTTATGCGTTATGCGTTATGCGTTATGCGTTATGCGTTATGCGTTATGCGTTATGCGTTATGCGTTATGCGTTATGCGTTATGCGTTATGCGTTATGCGTTATGCGTTATGCGTTATGCGTTATGCGTTATGCGTTATCCGTTATGCGTTACGCGTTACGCGTTATGCGTTATGCGTTATGCGTTATGCGTTATGCGTTATGCGTTATGCGTTATGCGTTATGCGTTATGCGTTATGCGTTATGCGTTATGCGTTATGCGTTATGCGTTATGCGTTATGCGTTATGCGTTATGCGTTATGCGTTATGCGTTATGCGTTATGCGTTATGCGTTATGCGTTATGCGTTATGCGTTACGCGTTATGCGTTATGCGTTATGCGTTATGCGTTATGCGTTATGCGTTATGCGTTATGCGTTATGCGTTATGCGTTATGCGTTATGCGTTATTCGTTATGCGTTATGCGTTTAGCATTATGACTTTTTCATTGAGCGTTATGCGTTATGACTTTTCCATTGAGCGTTATGCGTTATTCGTTATGGGTTATGCGTTATGCGTTATGGGTTATGCGTTATGCGTTATGCGTTATGCGGTATGCGTTATGCGTTATGAGTTATGCGTTATGCGTTATGCATTATGCGTTATGCGTTATCCGTTATGCGTTATGCGTTATGCGTTATGCAATATGCGTCATGCGTTAAGCGTTATGCGTTATGCATTATGCGTTATCCGTTATGCGTTATGCGTTATGCGTAATGCGTTATGAGTAATGTGTCATGCGTTATGCGTTATGCGTTATTTGTTAAGCGTTATGCTTTATGCGTTATGCGTTATGCGTTATGCGTTATGCGTTATGCGTTATGCGTTATGCGTTATGCGTTATGCGTTATGCGTTATGCGTCATGCGTCATGCGTAATGCGTTATGCGTTATGCGTTATGCGTTATGCGTTATGCGTTATGCGTTATGCGTTATGCGTTATGCGTTATGCGTTATGCGTTATGCGTTATCCGTTATGCGTTACGCGTTATGCGTTATGCGTTATGCGTTATGCGTTATGCGTTATGCGTTATGCGTTATGCGTTATGCGTTATGCGTTATGCGTTATGCGTTATGCGTTATGCGTTATGCGTTATGCGTTATGCGTTATGCGTTATGCGTTATGCGTTATGCGTTATGCGTTATGACTTTTTCATTGAGCGTTATGCGTTATGCGTAATGCGTTATGCATTATGCGTTATGCGTTATGCGTAATGCTTTATGAGTAATGTGTCATGCGTTATGCGTTATGGACTATGCTTTATGCGTTATGCGTTATGGGTTATCCGTTATGCGTCATGCGTTATCCGTTAAGCGTTATGCGTTATGCGTTATCCGTTATGGGTTATCCGTTATGCGTTACGCGTTATGCGTTATGCGTTATGCGTTATGCGTTATGCGTTATGCGTCATGCGTCATGCGTTATGCGTTATGCGTTATGCGTTATGCGTTATGCGTTATGCGTTATGCGTTATGCGTTATGCGTTATGCGTTATGAGTTATGCGTTATGCGTTATGCGTTATGCGTTATGCGTTATGCGTAATGCGTTATGCGTTATGCGTTATTCGTTATGCGTTATGCGTTATGCGTTATGCGTTATGCGTTATGCGTTATGCGTTATGCGTTATGCGTTATGCGTTATGCGTTATGGGTTATGCGTTATGCGTTATGCGTTATGCGTTATGCGTTATGCGTTATGGGTTATGCGTTATGCGTTATGCGTTATGCGTCATGCGTTATGCGTTATGCGTTATGCGTTATGCGTTATGCGTTATGGGTTATGACTTTTCCATTGAGCGTTATGCGTTATTCGTTATGGGTTATGCGTTATGCGTTATGCGTTATGCGTTATGCGTTATGCGTTATGCGTTATGCGTTATGCGTTATGCGTTATGCGTTATGCGTTATGCGTTATGCGTTATGCGTTATGCGTTATCCGTTATGCGTTATGCGTTATGCGTTATGCGTTATGCGTTATGCGTTATGCGTTATGCGTTATGCGTTATGCGTTATGGGTTATGCGTTATGCGTTATGCGTTATGCGTTATGCGTTATGCGTTATGCGTTATGGGTTATGCGTTATGCGTTATGCGTTATGCGTCATGCGTTATGCGTTATGCGTTATGCGTTATGCGTTATGCGTTATGGGTTATGACTTTTCCATTGAGCGTTATGCGTTATTCGTTATGGGTTATGCGTTATGCGTTATGCGTTATGCGTTATGCGTTATGCGTTATGCGTTATGCGTTATGCGTTATGCGTTATGCGTTATGCGTTATGCGTTATGCGTTATGCGTTATGCGTTATCCGTTATGCGTTATGCGTTATGCGTTATGCGTTATGCCTTATGCGTTATGCGTTATGCGTTATGCGTTATGCGTTATGCGTTATGCGTTATGCGTTATGCGTTATGCGTTATGCGTTATGCGTTATGCGTTATGCGCCATGCGTTATCCGTTATGCGTTATCCGTTATGCGTTATGCGTTATGCGTTATGCGTTATGCGTTATGCGTTATGCGTTATGCGTTATGCGTTATGCGTTATGCGTTATGCGTTATGCGTTATGCGTTATGCGTTATGCGTTATGCGTTATGCGTTATGCGTTATGCGTTATGCGTTATGCGATATGCGTTATGCGTTTTGCGTTATGCGTTATGCGTTATGCATTATGGGTTGTGCGTAATGCGTTATGCGTTATCGGCTTTGCGTTATGCGTTATGGGTTATGCGTTATCCGTTATGGATTATGCGTTATGTATTATCCGTTATGGTTAATGAGTTATGGGTTATGCGTTGTGCGTTATCCGTTATCCGTTATGCGTTATGCGTTATGCGTTATGCGTTATGCGTTATGCGTTATGCGTTATGCGTTATGCGTTATGCGTTATGCGTTATGCGTTATGCGTTATGCGTTATGCGTTATGCGTTATGACTTTTTCATTGAGCGTTATGCGTTATGCGTAATGCGTTATGCATTATGCGTTATGCGTTATGCGTAATGCTTTATGAGTAATGTGTCATGCGTTATGCGTTATGGACTATGCTTTATGCGTTATGCGTTATGGGTTATCCGTTATGCGTCATGCGTTATCCGTTAAGCGTTATGCGTTATGCGTTATCCGTTATGGGTTATCCGTTATGCGTTACGCGTTATGCGTTATGCGTTATGCGTTATGCGTTATGCGTTATGCGTCATGCGTCATGCGTTATGCGTTATGCGTTATGCGTTATGCGTTATGCGTTATGCGTTATGCGTTATGCGTTATGCGTTATGCGTTATGCGTTATGCGTTATGCGTTATGCGTAATGCGTTATGCGTTATGCGTTATTCGTTATGCGTTATGCGTTATGCGTTATGCGTTATGCGTTATGCGTTATGCGTTATGCGTTATGCGTTATGCGTTATGCGTTATGGGTTATGCGTTATGCGTTATGCGTTATGCGTTATGCGTTATGCGTTATGCGTTATGGGTTATGCGTTATGCGTTATGCGTTATGCGTCATGCGTTATGCGTTATGCGTTATGCGTTATGCGTTATGCGTTATGGGTTATGACTTTTCCATTGAGCGTTATGCGTTATTCGTTATGGGTTATGCGTTATGCGTTATGCGTTATGCGTTATGCGTTATGCGTTATGCGTTATGCGTTATGCGTTATGCGTTATGCGTTATGCGTTATGCGTTATGCGTTATGCGTTATGCGTTATCCGTTATGCGTTATGCGTTATGCGTTATGCGATATGCGTCATGCGTTAAGCGTTATGCGTTATGCATTATGCGTTATCCGTTATGCGTTATGCGTTATGCGTTATGCGTAATGCGTTATGAGTAATGTGTCATGCGTTATGCGTTATGCGTTATTCGTTAAGCGTTATGCTTTATGCGTTATGCGTTATTCGTTATGCGTTATGCGTTATGCGTTATGCGTTATGCGTTATGCGATATGCGTTATGCGTTATGCGTTATGCGTTATGCGTTATGCGTTACGCGTTATGCGTTACGCGTTATGCGTTATGCGTTATGCGTTATGCGTTATGCGTTATTCGTTATGCGTTATGCGTTATGCGTTATGCGTTATGCGTTATGCGTTATGCGTTATGCGATGTGCGTTATGCGTTATGCGTTATGCGTTATGCGTTATGCGTTATGCGTTATGCGTTATGCGTTATGCGTTATGCGTTATGCGTTATGCGTTATGCGTTATGCGTTATGCGTTATGCGTTATGCGTTATGCGTTATGCGTTATGCGTTATGCGTTATGCGTTATGCGTTATGCGTTATGCGTTATGCGTTATGCGTTATGCGTTATGCGTTATGCGTTATGCGTTATGCGTTATGCGTTATGCGTTATGCGTTATGCGTTATGCGTTAAGCATTATGACTTTTTCATTGAGCGTTATGCGTTATGACTTTTCCATTGAGCGTTATGAGTAATGTGTCATGCGTTATGCGTTATGCGTTATGCGTTATGCGTTATGCGTTATGCGTTATGCGTTATGCGTTATGCGTTATGCGTTATGCGTTATGCGTTATGCGTTATGCGTTATGCGTTACGCGTTACGCGTTATGCGTTATGCGTTATGCGTTATGCGTTATGCGTTATGCGTTATGCGTTATGCGTTACGCGTTACGCGTTATGCGTTATGCGTTATGCGTTATGCGTTATGCGTTATGCGTTATGCGTTATGCGTTATGCGTTATGCGTTATGCGTTATGCGTTATGCGTTATGCGTTATGCGTTATGCGTTATGCGTTATGCGTTATGCGTTATGCGTTATGCGTTATGCGTTATGCGTTATGCGTTATGCGTTATGCGTTATGCGTTATGCGTTATGCGTTATGCGTTATGCGTTATGCGTTATGCGTTATGCGTTATGCGTTATGCGTTATTCGTTAAGCGTTATGCGTTATGCGATATGCGTTATGCGTTATGCGTTCTGCGTTATTCGTTAAGCGTTATGCGTTATGCGATATGCGTCATTCGTTATGCGTTATGCGTTATGCGTTATGCGTTATGCGTTATGCGTTATGCGTTATGCGTTATGCGTTATGCGTTATGCGTTATGCGTTATGCGTTATGCGTTATGCGTTATGCGTTATGCGTTATGCGTTATGCGTTATGCGTTATGCGTTATGCGTTATGCGTTATGCGTTATGCGTTATGCGTTATGCGTTATGCGTTATGTGTTATGCGTTATGCGTTAAGCGTTATACGTTATGCGATATGCGTTATGTGTTATGCGTTATGCGTTATGTGTTATGCGTTGTGCTTTACGGGTTATGCGATATGCGTTATGCGTTATGACTTTTTCATTGAACGTTATGCGTTATGCGATATGCGTTACGCGTTATGCGTTATGCGTTATGCGTTATTCGTTATGCGTTATGCGTTATGCGTTATGCGTTATGCGATATGCGTTATGCGTTATGCGTTATGCGTTATGCGTTATGCGTTATGCGTTACGCGTTATGCGTTACGCGTTATGCGTTACGCGTTATGCGTTATGCGTTATGCGTTATGCGTTATGCGTTATGCGTTATGCGTTATGCGTTATTCGTTATGCGTTATGCGTTATGCGTTATGCGTTATGCGTTATGCGATGTGCGTTATGCGTTATGCGTTATGCGTTATGCGTTATGCGTTATGCGTTATGCGTTATGCGTTATGCGTTATGCGTTATGCGTTACGCGTTACGCGTTACGCGTTATGCGTTATGCGTTATGCGTTATGCGTTATGCGTTATGCGTTATGCGTTATGTGTTATGCGTTATGCGTTAAGCGTTATACGTTATGCGTTATGCGTTATGTGTTATGCGTTATGCGTTAAGCGTTATACGTTATGCGTTATGCGTTATGTGTTATGCGTTATGCGTTATGTGTTAAGCGTTGTGCTTTACGGGTTATGCGATATGCGTTATGCGTTATGACTTTTTCATTGAACGTTATGCGTTATGCGATATGCGTTATGCGTTATGCGTTATGCGTTATGCGTTATGCGTTATGCGTTATGCGTTATGCGTTATGCGTTATGCGTTATGCGTTATGCGTTATCCGTTATGCGTTATGCGTTATGCGTTATGCGTTATGCGATATGCGTCATGCGTTAAGCGTTATGCGTTATGCGTTATGCGTTATCCGTTATTCGTTATGGGTTATGCGTTATGCGTTATGGGTTATGCGTTATGCGTTATGCGTTATGCGTTATGCGTTATGCGTTATGCGTTATGCGTTATGCGTTATGTGTTATGCGTTGTGCTTTACGGGTTATGCGATATGCGTTATGCGTTATGACTTTTTCATTGAACGTTATGCGTTATGCGATATGCGTTATGCGTTATGCGTTATGCGTTATGCGTTATGCGTTATGCGTTATGCGTTATGCGTAATGCGTTATGCGTTATGCGTTATGCGTTATGCGTTATGCGTTATGCGTTATGCGTTATGCGTTATGCGTTATGCGTTATGCGTTATGCGTTATGCGTTATGCGTTATGCGTTATGCGTTATGCGTTATGCGTTATGCGTTATGCGTTATGCGTTATCCGTTATGCGTTACGCGTTATGCGTTATGCGTTATGCGTTATGCGTTATGCGTTATGCGTTATGCGTTATGCGTTATGCGTTATGCGTTACGCGTTACGCGTTATGCGTTATGCGTTATGCGTTATGCGTTATGCGTTATGCGTTATGCGTTATCCGTTATGCGTTATGCGTTATGCGTTATGCGTTATGCGATATGCGTCATGCGTTAAGCGTTATGCGTTATGCATTATGCGTTATCCGTTATTCGTTATGGGTTATGCGTTATGCGTTATGGGTTATGCGTTATGCGTTATGCGTTATGCGTTATGCGTTATGCGTTATGCGTTATGCGTTATGCGTTATGCGTTATGCGTTATGCGTTATGCGTTATGCGTTATGCGTTATGCGTTATGCGTTATGCGTTATGCGTTATGCGTTACGCGTTACGCGTTATGCGTTATGCGTTATGCGTTATGCGTTATGCGTTATGCGTTATGCGTTATGTGTTATGCGTTATGCGTTAAGCGTTATACGTTATGCGTTATGCGTTATGTGTTATGCGTTATGCGTTAAGCGTTATACGTTATGCGTTATGCGTTATGTGTTATGCGTTATGCGTTATGTGTTATGCGTTGTGCTTTACGGGTTATGCGATATGCGTTATGCGTTATGACTTTTTCATTGAACGTTATGCGTTATGCGATATGCGTTATGCGTTATGCGTTATGCGTTATGCGTTATGCGTTATGCGTTATGCGTTATGCGTTATGCGTTATGCGTTATGCGTTATGCGTTATGCGTTATGCGTTATGCGTTATGCGTTATGCGTTATGCGTTATCCGTTATGCGTTATGCGTTATGCGTTATGCGTTATGCGATATGCGTCATGCGTTAAGCGTTATGCGTTATGCATTATGCGTTATCCGTTATTCGTTATGGGTTATGCGTTATGCGTTATGGGTTATGCGTTATGCGTTATGCGTTATGCGTTATGCGTTATGCGTTATGCGTTATGCGTTATGCGTTATGCGTTATGCGTTATGCGTTATGCGTTATGCGTTATGCGTTATGCGTTATGCGTTATGCGTTACGCGTTACGCGTTACGCGTTATGCGTTATGCGTTATGCGTTATGCGTTATGCGTTATGCGTTATGCGTTATGTGTTATGCGTTATGCGTTAAGAGTTATACGTTATGCGTTATGCGTTATGTGTTATGCGTTATGCGTTAAGCGTTATACGTTATGCGTTATGCGTTATGTGTTATGCGTTATGCGTTATGTGTTATGCGTTGTGCTTTACGGGTTATGCGATATGCGTTATGCGTTATGACTTTTTCATTGAACGTTATGCGTTATGCGATATGCGTTATGCGTTATGCGTTATGCGTTATGCGTTATGCGTTATGCGTTATGCGTTATGCGTTATGCGTTATGCGTTATGCGTTATGCGTTATGCGTTATGCGTTATGCGTTATGCGTTATGCGTTATGCGTTATGCGTTATGCGTTATGCGTTATGCGTTATGCGATATGCGTTATGCGTTATGCGTTATGCGTTATGCGTTATGCGTTATGCGTTATGCGTTATGCGTTATGCGTTATGCGTTATGCGTTATGCGTTATGCGTTATGCGTTATGCGTTATGCGTTATGCGTTATGCGTTATGCGTTATGCGTTATGCGTTATCCGTTATGCGTTACGCGTTATGCGTTATGCGTTATGCGTTATGCGTTATGCGTTATGCGTTATGCGTTATGCGTTATGCGTTATGCGTTATGCGTTATGCGTTATGCGTTATGCGTTATGCGTTATGCGTTATGCGTTATGCGTTATGCGTTATGCGTTATGCGTTATGCGTTATGCGTTATGCGTTATGCGTTATGCGTTATGCGTTATGCGTTATGCGTTATGCGTTATGCGTTATGCGTTATGCGTTATGCGTTATGCGTTATGCGTTACGCGTTATGCGTTATGCGTTATGCGTTATGCGTTATGCGTTATGCGTTATGCGTTATTCGTTATGCGTTATGCGTTTAGCATTATGACTTTTTCATTGAGCGTTATGCGTTATGACTTTTCCATTGAGCGTTATGCGTTATTCGTTATGGGTTATGCGTTATGCGTTATGGGTTATGCGTTATGCGTTATGCGTTATGCGGTATGCGTTATGCGTTATGAGTTATGCGTTATGCGTTATGCGTTATGCGTTATGCGTTATGCGTTATGCGTTATGCGTTATGCGTTATGCGTTATGCGTTATGCGTTATGCGTTATGCGTTATGCGTTATGCGTTATGCGTTATGCGTTATGGGTTATGCGTTATGCGTTATGCGTTATGCGTTATGCGTTATGCGTTATGCGTTATGGGTTATGCGTTATGCGTTATGCGTTATGCGTCATGCGTTATGCGTTATGCGTTATGCGTTATGCGTTATGCGTTATGGGTTATGACTTTTCCATTGAGCGTTATGCGTTATTCGTTATGGGTTATGCGTTATGCGTTATGCGTTATGCGTTATGCGTTATGCGTTATGCGTTATGCGTTATGCGTTATGCGTTATGCGTTATGCGTTATGCATTATGCGTTATGCGTTATCCGTTATGCGTTATGCGTTATGCGTTATGCGATATGCGTCATGCGTTAAGCGTTATGCGTTATGCATTATGCGTTATCCGTTATGCGTTATGCGTTATGCGTTATGCGTAATGCGTTATGAGTAATGTGTCATGCGTTATGCGTTATGCGTTATTCGTTAAGCGTTATGCTTTATGCGTTATGCGTTATTCGTTATGCGTTATGCGTTATGCGTTATGCGTTATGCGTTATGCGTTATGCGATATGCGTTATGCGTTATGCGTTATGCGTTATGCGTTATGCGTTACGCGTTATGCGTTACGCGTTATGCGTTATGCGTTATGCGTTATGCGTTATGCGTTATTCGTTATGCGTTATGCGTTATGCGTTATGCGTTATGCGTTATGCGTTATGCGTTATGCGATGTGCGTTATGCGTTATGCGTTATGCGTTATGCGTTATGCGTTATGCGTTATGCGTTATGCGTTATGCGTTATGCGTTATGCGTTATGCGTTATGCGTTATGCGTTATGCGTTATGCGTTATGCGTTATGCGTTATGCGTTATGCGTTATGCGTTATGCGTTATGCGTTATGCGTTATGCGTTATGCGTTATGCGTTATGCGTTATGCGTTATGCGTTATGCGTTATGCGTTATGCGTTATGCGTTATGCGTTATGCGTTATGCGTTATGCGTTATGCGTTATGCGTTATGCGTTATGCGTTATGCGTTATGCGTTATGCGTTATGCGTTATGCGTTATGCGTTATGCGTTATGCGTTATGCGTTATGCGTTATGCGTTATGCGTTATGCGTTATGCGTTATCCGTTATGCGTTATGCGTTATGCGTTATGCGTTCTGCGTTATTCGTTAAGCGTTATGCGTTATGCGATATGCGTTATGCGTTATGCGTTCTGCGTTATTCGTTAAGCGTTATGCGTTATGCGATATGCGTCATTCGTTATGCGTTATGCGTTATGCGTTATGCGTTATGCGTTATGCGTTATGCGTTATGCGTTATGCGTTATGCGTTATGCGTTATGCGTTATGCGTTATGCGTTATGCGTTATGCGTTATGCGTTATGCGTTATGCGTTATGCGTTATGCGTTATGCGTTATGCGTTATGCGTTATGCGTTATGTGTTATGCGTTATGCGTTAAGCGTTATACGTTATGCGATATGCGTTATGTGTTATGCGTTATGCGTTATGTGTTATGCGTTGTGCTTTACGGGTTATGCGATATGCGTTATGCGTTATGACTTTTTCATTGAACGTTATGCGTTATGCGATATGCGTTACGCGTTATGCGTTATGCGTTATGCGTTATTCGTTATGCGTTATGCGTTATGCGTTATGCGTTATGCGATATGCGTTATGCGTTATGCGTTATGCGTTATGCGTTATGCGTTATGCGTTATGCGTTACGCGTTATGCGTTACGCGTTATGCGTTACGCGTTATGCGTTATGCGTTATGCGTTATGCGTTATGCGTTATGCGTTATGCGTTATGCGTTATTCGTTATGCGTTATGCGTTATGCGTTATGCGTTATGCGTTATGCGATGTGCGTTATGCGTTATGCGTTATGCGTTATGCGTTATGCGTTATGCGTTATGCGTTATGCGTTATGCGTTATGCGTTATGCGTTATGCGTTAAGCATTATGACTTTTTCATTAAGCGTTATGCGTTATGACTTTTCCATTGAGCGTTATGCGTTATTCGTTATGGGTTATGCGTTATGCGTTATGGGTTATGCGTTATGCGTTATGCGTTATGCGTTATGCATTATGCGTTATGCGTTATCCGTTATGCGTTATGCGTTATGCGTTATGCGATATGCGTCATGCGTTAAGCGTTATGCGTTATGCATTATGCGTTATCCGTTATGCGTTATGCGTTATGCGTAATGCGTTATGAGTAATGTGTCATGCGTTATTGCGTTATGCGTAATGCGTTATGCGTTATGCGTTATGCGTTATGCGTTATGCGTTATGCGTTATGCGTTATGCGTTATGCGTTATGCGTTATGCGTTATGCGTTATGCGTTATGCGTTATGCGTTATGCGTTATGCGTTATGCGTTACGCGTTACGCGTTAAGCGTTATGCGTTATGCGTTATGCGTTATGCGTTATGCGTTATGCGTTATGCGTTATGCGTTATGCGTTATGCGTTATGCGTTATGCGTTATGCGTTATGCGTTATGCGTTATGCGTTATGCGTTATGCGTTATGCGTTATGCGTTATGCGTTATGCGTTATGCGTTATGCGTTACGCGTTACGCGTTATGCGTTATGCGTTATGCGTTATGCGTTATGCGTTATGCGTTATTCGTTATGCGTTATGCGTTATGCGTTATGCGTTATGCGTTATGCGATGTGCGTTATGCGTTATGCGTTATGCGTTATGCGTTATGCGTTATGCGTTATGCGTTATGCGTTATGCGTTATGCGTTATGCGTTATGCGTTATGCGTTATGCGTTATGCGTTATGCGTTATGCGTTATGCGTTATGCGTTATGCTTTATGCGTTATGCGTTAAGCATTATGACTTTTTCATTGAGCGTTATGCGTTATGACTTTTCCATTGAGCGTTATGCGTTATTCGTTATGGGTTATGCGTTATGCGTTATGGGTTATGCGTTATGCGTTATGCGTTATGCGTTATGCGTTATGCGTTATGCGTTATGCGTTATGCGTTATGCGTTATGCATTATGCGTTATGCGTTATCCGTTATGCGTTTTGCGTTATGCGTTATGCGATATGCGTCATGCGTTAAGCGTTATGCGTTATCCGTTATGCGTTATGCGTTATGCGTAATGCGTTATGAGTAATGTGTCATGCGTTATGCGTTATGCGTTATTCGTTAAGCGTTATGCTTTATGCGTTATGCGTTATGCGTTATGCGTTATGCGTTATGCGTTATGCGTTATGCGTTATGCGTTATGCGTCATGCGTCATGCGTAATGCGTTATGCGTTATGCGTTATGCGTTATGCGTTATGCGTTATGCGTTATGCGATATGCGTTATGCGTTATGCGTTATGCGTTATGCGTTATGCGTTTTGCGTTATGCGTTATGCGTTATGCGTTATGCGTTATGCGTTATGCGTTATGCGTTATGCGTTATGCGTTATGCGTTATGCGTCATGCGTTATGCGTTATGCGTTATGCGTTATGCGTTATGCGTTATGCGTTATGCGTTATGACTTTTTCATTGAGCGTTATGCGTTATGCGTAATGCGTTATGCATTATGCGTTATGCGTTATGCGTAATGCGTTATGAGTAATGTGCCATGCGTTATGCGTTATGGACTATGCTTTATGCGTTATGCGTTATGGGTTATCCGTTATGCGTCATGCGTTATCCGTTATGCGTTATGCGTTATGCGTTATCCGTTATGGGTTATCCGTTATGCGTTACGCGTTATGCGTTATGCGTTATGCGTTATGCGTTATGCGTTATGCGTTATGCGTCATGCGTTACGCGTTATGCGTTATGCGTTATGCGTTATGCGTTATGCGTTATGCGTCATGCGTCATGCGTTATGCGTTATGCGTTATGCGTTATGCGTTATGCGTTATGCGTTATGCGTTATGCGTTATGCGTTATGCGTTATGCGTTATGCGTTATGCGTTATGCGTTATGCGTTATGCGTTATGCGTTATGCGTTATGCGTTATGCGTTATGCGTTATGCGTTATGCGTTATGCGTTATGCGTTATGCGTTATGCGTTATGCGTTATGCGTTATGCGTTATGCGTTATGCGTTATGCGTTATGCGTTATGCGTTATTCGTTATGCGTTATGCGTTATGCGTTATGCGTTATGCGTTATGCGTTATGCGTTATGCGTTATGCGTTATGCGTTATGCGTTATGCGTTATGCGTTATGCGTTATGGGTTATGCGTTATGCGTTATGCGTTATGCGATATGCGTCATGCGTTAAGCGTTATGCGTTATGCGTTATGCGTTATGCGTTACGCGTTACGCGTTAAGCGTTATGCGTTATGCGTTATGCGTTATGCGTTATGCGTTATGCGTTATGCGTTATGCGTTATGCGTTATGCGTTATGCGTTATGCGTTATGCGTTATGCGTTATGCGTTATGCGTTATGCGTTATGCGTTATGCGTTATGCGTTATGCGTTATGCGTTATGCGTTATGCGTTATGCGTTACGCGTTATGCGTTACGCGTTATGCGTTATGCGTTATGCGTTATGCGTTATGCGTTATTCGTTATGCGTTATGCGTTATGCGTTATGCGTTATGCGTTATGCGATGTGCGTTATGCGTTATGCGTTATGCGTTATGCGTTATGCGTTATGCGTTATGCGTTATGCGTTATGCGTTATGCGTTATGCGTTATGCGTTATGCGTTATGCGTTAAGCATTATGACTTTTTCATTGAGCGTTATGCGTTATGACTTTTCCATTGAGCGTTATGCGTTATTCGTTATGGGTTATGCGTTATGCGTTATGGGTTATGCGTTATGCGTTATGCGTTATGCGTTATGCGTTATGCGTTATGCGTTATGCGTTATGCGTTATGCGTTATGCGTTATGCGTTATGCGTTACGCGTTATGCGTTATGCGTTATGCGTTATGCGTTATGCGTTATGCGTTATGCGTTATGCGTTATGCGTTATGCGTTATGCGTTATGCGTTATGCGTTATGCGTTATGCGTTATGCGTTACGCGTTATGCGTTACGCGTTATGCGTTATGCGTTATGCGTTATGCGTTATGCGTTATTCGTTATGCGTTATTCGTTATGCGTTATGCGTTATGCGTTATGCGTTATGCGTTATGCGATGTGCGTTATGCGTTATGCGTTATGCGTTATGCGTTATGCGTTATGCGTTATGCGTTATGCGTTATGCGTTATGCGTTATGCGTTATGCGTTATGCGTTAAGCATTATGACTTTTTCATTGAGCGTTATGCGTTATGACTTTTCCATTGAGCGTTATGCGTTATTCGTTATGGGTTATGCGTTATGCGTTATGGGTTATGCGTTATGCGTTATGCGTTATGCGTTATGCGTTATGCGTTATGCGTTATGCGTTATGCATTATGCGTTATGCGTTATCCGTTATGCGTTTTGCGTTATGCGTTATGCGATATGCGTCATGTGTTAAGCGTTATGCGTTATCCGTTATGCGTTATGCGTTATGCGTAATGCGTTATGAGTAATGTGTCATGCGTTATGCGTTATGCGTTATTCGTTAAGCGTTATGCTTTATGCGTTATGCGTTATGCGTTATGCGTTATGCGTTATGCGTTATGCGTTATGCGTTATGCGTCATGCGTCATGCGTAATGCGTTATGCGTTATGCGTTATGCGTTATGCGTTATGCGTTATGCGTTATGCGTTATGCGTTATGCGTTATGCGTTATGCGTTATGCGTTATGCGTTATGCGTTATGCGTTATGCGTTATGCGTTATGCGTTATGCGTTATGCGTTATGCGTTATGCGTTATGCGTTATGCGTTATGCGTTATGCGTTATGCGTTATGCGTTATGCGTTATGCGTTATGCGTTATGCGTTATGCGTTATGCGTTATGCGTTATGCGTTATGCGTTATGCGTTATGCGTTATGCGTTATGCGTTATGCGTTATGCGTTATGCGTTATGCGTTATGCGTTATGCGTTATGCGTTATGCGTTATGCGTTATGCGTTATGCGTTATGCGTTATGCGTTATGCGTTATGCGTTATGCGTTATGCGTTATGCGTTATGCGTTATGCGTTATGCGTTATGCGTTATGCGTTATGCGTTATGCGTTATGCGTTATGCGTTATGCGTTATGCGTTATGCGTTATGCGTTATGCGTTATGCGTTATGCGTTATGCGTTATGCGTTATGCGTTATGCGTTATGCGTTATGCGTTATGCGTTATGCGTTATGCGTTATGCGTTATGACTTTTTCATTGAGCGTTATGCGTTATGCGTAATGCGTTATGCATTATGCGTTATGCGTAATGCGTTATGCATTATGCGTTATGCGTTATGCGTAATGCGTTATGAGTAATGTGTCATGCGTTATGCGTTATGGACTATGCTTTATGCGTTATGCGTTATGGGTTATCCGTTATGCGTCATGCGTTATCCGTTATGCGTTATGCGTTATGCGTTATCCGTTATGGGTTATCCGTTATGCGTTACGCGTTATGCGTTATGCGTTATGCGTTATGCGTTATGCGTTATGCGTTATGCGTTATGCGTTATGCGTTATGCGTTATGCGTTATGCGTTATGACTTTTTCATTGAGCGTTATGCGTTATGCGTAATGCGTTATGCATTATGCGTTATGCGTAATGCGTTATGCATTATGCGTTATGCGTTATGCGTAATGCGTTATGAGTAATGTGTCATGCGTTATGCGTTATGGACTATGCTTTATGCGTTATGCGTTATGGGTTATCCGTTATGCGTCATGCGTTATCCGTTATGCGTTATGCGTTATGCGTTATCCGTTATGGGTTATCCGTTATGCGTTACGCGTTATGCGTTATGCGTTATGCGTTATGCGTTATGCGTTATGCGTCATGCGTTACGCGTTATGCGTTATGCGTTATGCGTTATGCGTTATGCGTCATGCGTCATGCGTTATGCGTTATGCGTTATGCGTTATGCGTTATGCGTTATGCGTTATGCGTTATGCGTTATGCGTTATGCGTTATGCGTTATGCGTTATGCGTTATGCGTTATGCGTTATGCGTTATGCGTTATGCGTTATGCGTTATGCGTTATGCGTTATGCGTTATGCGTTATGCGTTATGCGTTATGCGTTATGCGTTATGCGTTATGCGTTATGCGTTATGCGTTATGCGTTATTCGTTATGCGTTATGCGTTATGCGTTATGCGTTATGCGTTATGCGTTATGCGTTATGCGTTATGCGTTATGCGTTATGCGTTATGCGTTATGGGTTATGCGTTATGCGTTATGCGTTATGCGTTATGCGTTATGCGTTATGCGTTATGCGTTATGCGTTATGCGTTATGCGTTATGCGTTATGCGTTATGCGTTATGCGTTATGCGTTATGCGTTATGCGTTATCCGTTATGCGTTATGCGTTATGCGTTATGCGATATGCGTCATGCGTTAAGCGTTATGCGTTATGCATTATGCGTTATTCGTTATGCGTTATGCGTTATGCGTAATGCGTTATGAGTAATGTGTCATGCGTTATGCGTTATGCGTCATTCGTTAAGCGTTATGCTTTATGCGTTATGCGTTATTCGTTATGCGTTATGCGTTATGCGTTATGCGTTATGCGTTATGCGTTATGCGATATGCGTTATGCGTTATGCGTTATGCGTTATGCGTTATGCGTTATGCGTTATGCGTTACGCGTTACGCGTTATGCGTTATGCGTTATGCGATGTGCGTTATGCGTTATGCGTTATGCGTTATGCGTTATGCGTTATGCGTTATGCGTTATGCGTTATGCGATATGCGTTATGCGATGTGCGTTATGCTTTATGCGTTATGCGTTATTCGTTATGCGTTATGCGTTATGCGTTATGCGTTATGCGTTATGCGTTATGCGATATGCGTTATGCGTTATGCGTTATGCGTTATGCGTTATGCGTTATGCGTTACGCGTTATGCGTTATGCGTTATGCGATGTGCGTTATGCGTTATGCGTTATGCGTTATGCGTTATGCGTTATGCGTTATGCGTTATGCGTTATGCGATATGCGTTATGCGTTATGCGTTATGCGTTATGCGTTATGCGTTACGCGTTATGCGTTATGCGTTATGCGATGTGCGTTATGCTTTATGCGTTATGCGTTATTCGTTATGCGTTATGCGTTATGCGTTATGCGTTATGCGTTATGCGTTATGCGTTATGCGTTATGCGTTATGCGTTATGCGTAATGCGTTATGAGTAATGTGTCATGCGTTATGCGTTATGGACTATGCTTTATGCGTTATGCGTTATGGGTTATCCGTTATGCGTCATGCGTTATCCGTTATGCGTTATGCGTTATGCGTTATCCGTTATGGGTTATCCGTTATGCGTTACGCGTTATGCGTTATGCGTTATGCGTTATGCGTTATGCGTTATGCGTCATGCGTTACGCGTTATGCGTTATGCGTTATGCGTTATGCGTTATGCGTTATGCGTCATGCGTCATGCGTTATGCGTTATGCGTTATGCGTTATGCGTTATGCGTTATGCGTTATGCGTTATGCGTTATGCGTTATGCGTTATGCGTTATGCGTTATGCGTTATGCGTTATGCGTTATGCGTTATGCGTTATGCGTTATGCGTTATGCGTTATGCGTTATGCGTTATGCGTTATGCGTTATGCGTTATGCGTTATGCGTTATGCGTTATGCGTTATGCGTTATGCGTTATGCGTTATGCGTTATTCGTTATGCGTTATGCGTTATGCGTTATGCGTTATGCGTTATGCGTTATGCGTTATGCGTTATGCGTTATGCGTTATGCGTTATGCGTTATGCGTTATGCGTTATGGGTTATGCGTTATGCGTTATGCGTTATGCGTTATGCGTTATGCGTTATGCGTTATGCGTTATGCGTTATGCGTTATGCGTTATGCGTTATGCGTTATGCGTTATGCGTTATGCGTTATGCGTTATGCGTTATGCGTTATGCGTTATGCGTTATGCGTTATGCGTTATGCGTTATGCATTATGCGTTATGCGTTATCCGTTATGCGTTATGCGTTATGCGTTATGCGATATGCGTCATGCGTTAAGCGTTATGCGTTATGCATTATGCGTTATTCGTTATGCGTTATGCGTTATGCGTAATGCGTTATGAGTAATGTGTCATGCGTTATGCGTTATGCGTCATTCGTTAAGCGTTATGCTTTATGCGTTATGCGTTATTCGTTATGCGTTATGCGTTATGCGTTATGCGTTATGCGTTATGCGTTATGCGATATGCGTTATGCGTTATGCGTTATGCGTTATGCGTTACGCGTTACGCGTTATGCGTTATGCGTTATGCGATGTGCGTTATGCGTTATGCGTTATGCGTTATGCGTTATGCGTTATGCGTTATGCGTTATGCGATATGCGTTATGCGATGTGCGTTATGCTTTATGCGTTATGCGTTATTCGTTATGCGTTATGCGTTATGCGTTATGCGTTATGCGTTATGCGTTATGCGATATGCGTTATGCGTTATGCGTTATGCGTTATGCGTTATGCGTTATGCGTTACGCGTTATGCGTTATGCGTTATGCGATGTGCGTTATGCGTTATGCGTTATGCGTTATGCGTTATGCGTTATGCGTTATGCGTTATGCGTTATGCGTTATGCGATATGCGTTATGCGTTATGCGTTATGCGTTATGCGTTATGCGTTACGCGTTATGCGTTATGCGTTATGCGATGTGCGTTATGCTTTATGCGTTATGCGTTATTCGTTATGCGTTATGCGTTATGCGTTATGCGTTATGCGTTATGCGTTATGCGTTATGCGATATGCGTTATGCGTTATGCGTTATGCGTTATGCGTTATGCGTTATGCTTTATGCGTTATGCGTTATTCGTTATGCGTTATGCGTTATGCGTTATGCGTTATGCGTTATGCGTTATGCGTTATGCGTTATGCGTTATGCGTTATGCGATATGCGTCATGCGTTAAGCGTTATGCGTTATGCATTATGCGTTATTCGTTATGCGTTATGCGTTATGCGTAATGCGTTATGAGTAATGTGTCATGCGTTATGCGTTATGCGTCATTCGTTAAGCGTTATGCTTTATGCGTTATGCGTTATTCGTTATGCGTTATGCGTTATGCGTTATGCGTTATGCGTTATGCGTTATGGACTATGCTTTATGCGTTATGCGTTATGGGTTATCCGTTATGCGTTATGCGTTATGCGTTATCCGTTATGCGTTACGCGTTATGCGTTATGCGTTATGCGTTATGCGTTATGCGTCATGCGTCATGCGTTATGCGTTATGCGTTATGCGTTATGCGTTATGCGTTATGCGTTATGCGTTATGCGTTATGCGTTATGCGTTATGCGTTATGCGTTATGCGTTATGCGTTATGCGTTATGCGTTATGCGTTATGCGTTATGCGTTATGCGTTATGCGTTATGCGTTATGCGTTATGCGTTATGCGTTTTGCGTTATGCGTTATTCGTTATGCGTTATGCGTTATGCGATGTGCGTTATGCGTTATGCGTTATGCGTTATGCGTTATGCGTTATGCGTTATGCGTTATGCGTTATGCGTTATGCGTTATGCGTTATGCGTTATGCGTTATGCGTTATGCGTTATGCGTTATGCGTTATGCGTTAAGCATTATGACTTTTTCATTGAGCGTTATGCGTTATGACTTTTCCATTGAGCGTTATGCGTTATTCGTTATGGGTTATGCGTTATGCGTTATGGGTTATGCGTTATGCGTTATGCGTTATGCGTTATGCGTTATGCGTTATGCGTTATGCGTTATGCGTTATGCGTTATGCGTTATGCGTTATGCATTATGCGTTATGCGTTATCCGTTATGCGTTATGCGTTATGCGTTATGCGTTATGCGATATGCGTTATGCGTTATGCGTTATGCGTTATGCGTTATGCGTTATGCGTTATGCGTTATGCGTTATGCGTTATGCATTATGCGTTATGCGTTATCCGTTATGCGTTATGCATTATGCGTTATTCGTTATGCGTTATGCGTTATGCGTAATGCGTTATGAGTAATGTGTCATGCGTTATGCGTTATGCGTCATTCGTTAAGCGTTATGCTTTATGCGTTATGCGTTATTCGTTATGCGTTATGCGTTATGCGTTATGCGTTATGCGTTATGCGTTATGCGTTATGCGATATACGTTATGCGTTATGCGTTATGCGTTATGCGTTATGCGTTACGCGTTACGCGTTATGCGTTATGCGTTATGCGATGTGCGTTATGCGTTATGCGTTATGCGTTATGCGTTATGCGTTATGCGTTATGCGATATGCGTTATGCGATGTGCGTTATGCTTTATGCGTTATGCGTTATTCGTTATGCGTTATGCGTTATGCGTTATGCGTTATGCGTTATGCGATATGCGTTATGCGTTATGCGTTATGCGTTATGCGTTATGCGTTATGCGTTACGCGTTATGCGTTATGCGTTATGCGATGTGCGTTATGCGTTATGCGTTATGCGTTATGCGTTATGCGTTATGCGTTATGCGTTATGCGTTATGCGTTATGCGTTATGCGATATGCGTTATGCGTTATGCGTTATGCGTTATGCGTTATGCGTTATGCGTTATGCGTTATGCGTTACGCGTTATGCGTTATGCGTTATGCGATGTGCGTTATGCTTTATGCGTTATGCGTTATTCGTTATGCGTTATGCGTTATGCGTTATGCGTTATGCGTTATGCGTTATGCGTTATGCGATATGCGTTATGCGTTATGCGTTATGCGTTATGCGTTATGCGTTACGCGTTATGCGTTACGCGTTATGCGTTATGCGTTATGCGTTATGCGTTATGCGTTATGCGTTATTCGTTATGCGTTATGCGTTATGCGTTATGCGTTATGCGTTATGCGTTATGCGATGTGCGTTATGCGTTATGCGTTATGCGTTATGCGTTATGCGTTATGCGTTATGCGTTATGCGTTATGCGTTATTCGTTATGCGTTATGCGTTATGCGTTATGCGTTATGCGTTATGCGATGTGCGTTATGCGTTATGCGTTATGCGTTATGCGTTATGCGTTATGCGTTATGCGTTATGCGTTATGCGTTATGCGTTATGCGTTATGCGTTATGCGTTATGCGTTATGCGTTATGCGTTAAGCATTATGACTTTTTCATTGAGCGTTATGCGTTATGACTTTTCCATTGAGCGTTATGCGTTATTCGTTATGGGTTATGCGTTATGCGTTATGCGTTATGCGTTATGCGTTATGCGTTATGCGTTATGCGTTATGCGTTATGCGTTATGCATTATGCGTTATGCGTTATGCGTTATGCGATATGCGTCATGCGTTAAGCGTTATGCGTTATGCATTATGCGTTATCCGTTATGCGTTATGCGTTATGCGTAATGCGTTATGAGTAATGTATCATGCGTTATGCGTTATGCGTTATTCGTTAAGCGTTATGCTTTATGCGTTATGCGTTATGCGTTATGCGTTATGCGTTATGCGTTATGCGTTATGCGTTATGCGTTATGCGTTATGCGTTATGCGTCATGCGTCATGCGTAATGCGTAATGCGTTATGCGTTATGCGTTATGCGTTATGCGTTATGCGTTATGCGTTATGCGTTATGCGTTATGCGTTATGCGTTATGCGTTATGCGTTATGCGTTATGCGTTATGCGTTATGCGTTATGCGTTATGCGTTATGCGTTATGCGTTATGCGTTATGCGTTATGCGTTATGCGTTATGCGTTATGCGTTATGCGATATGCGTCATGCGTTAAGCGTTATGCGTTATGCATTATGCGTTATTCGTTATGCGTTATGCGTTATGCGTAATGCGTTATGAGTAATGTGTCATGCGTTATGCGTTATGCGTCATTCGTTAAGCGTTATGCTTTATGCGTTATGCGTTATTCGTTATGCGTTATGCGTTATGCGTTATGCGTTATGCGTTATGCATTATGGACTATGCTTTATGCGTTATGCGTTATGGGTTATCCGTTATGCGTTATGCGTTATGCGTTATCCGTTATGCGTTACGCGTTATGCGTTATGCGTTATGCGTTATGCGTTATGCGTTATGCGTCATGCGTCATGCGTTATGCGTTATGCGTTATGCGTTATGCGTTATGCGTTATGCGTTATGCGTTATGCGTTATGCGTTATGCGTTATGCGTTATGCGTTATGCGTTATGCGTTATGCGTTATGCGTTATGCGTTTTGCGTTATGCGTTATTCGTTATGCGTTATGCGTTATGCGATGTGCGTTATGCGTTATGCGTTATGCGTTATGCGTTATGCGTTATGCGTTATGCGTTATGCGTTATGCGTTATGCGTTATGCGTTATGCGTTATGCGTTATGCGTTATGCGTTATGCGTTATGCGTTATGCGTTATGCGTTATGCGTTATGCGTTATGCGTTATGCGTTATGCGTTAAGCATTATGACTTTTTCATTGAGCGTTATGCGTTATGACTTTTCCATTGAGCGTTATGCGTTATTCGTTATGGGTTATGCGTTATGCGTTATGGGTTATGCGTTATGCGTTATGCGTTATGCGTTATGCGTTATGCGTTATGCGTTATGCGTTATGCGTTATGCATTATGCGTTATGCGTTATCCGTTATGCGTTATGCGTTATGCGTTATGCGTTATGCGATATGCGTCATGCGTTAAGCGTTATGCGTTATGCATTATGCGTTATCCGTTATGCGTTATGCGTTATGCGTAATGCGTTATGAGTAATGTGTCATGCGTTATGCGTTATGCGTTATGCGTTATGCGTTATGCGTTATGCGTTATGCGTTATGCGTTATGCGTTATGCGTTATGCGTTATGCGTTATGCGTTATGCGTTATGCGTTATGCGTTATGCGTTAGGCGTTACGCGTTACGCGTTACGCGTTATGCGTTATGCGTTATGCGTTATGTGTTATGCGTTATGCGTTATGCGTTATGCGTTATGTGTTATGCGTTATGCGTTAAGCGTTATACGTTATGCGTTATGCGTTATGTGTTATGCGTTATGCGTTATGTGTTATGCGTTGTGCTTTACGGGTTATGCGATATGCGTTATGCGTTATGACTTTTTCATTGAACGTTATGCGTTATGCGATATGCGTTATGCGTTATGCGTTATGCGTTATGCGTTATGCGTTATGCGTTATGCGTTATGCGTTATGCGTTATGCGTTATGCGTTATGCGTTATGCGTTATGCGTTATGCGTTATGCGTTATGCGTTATGCGTTATGCGTTATGCGTTATGCGTTATGCGTTATGCGTTATGCGTTATGCGTTATGCGTTATGCGTTATCCGTTATGCGTTACGCGTTATGCGTTATGCGTTATGCGTTATGCGTTATGCGTTATGCGTTATGCGTTATGCGTTATGCGTTATGCGTTATGCGTTATGCGTTATGCGTTACGCGTTACGCGTTATGCGTTATGCGTTATGCGTTATGCGTTATGCGTTATGCGTTATGCGTTATGCGTTATGCGTTATGCGTTATGCGTTATGCGTTATGCGTTATGCGTTATGCGTTATGCGTTATGCGTTATGCGTTATGCGTTAAGCATTATGACTTTTTCATTGAGCGTTATGCGTTATGACTTTTCCATTGAGCGTTATGCGTTATTCGTTATGGGTTATGCGTTATGCGTTATGGGTTATGCGTTATGCGTTATGCGTTATGCGTTATGCGTTATGCGTTATGCGTTATGCGTTATGCGTTATGCGTTATGCGTTATGCGTTATGCATTATGCGTTATGCGTTATCAGTTATGCGTTATGCGCTATGCGTTATGCGATATGCGTCATGCGTTAAGCGTTATGCGTTATGCATTATGCGTTATCCGTTATGCGTTATGCGTTATGCGTAATGCGTTATGAGTAATGTGTCATGCGTTATGCGTTATGCGTTATTCGTTAAGCGTTATGCTTTATGCGTTATGCGTTATGCGTTATGCGTTATGCGTTATGCGTTATGCGTTATGCGTTATGCGTCATGCGTCATGCGTAATGCGTTATGCGTTATGCGTTATGCGTTATGCGTTATGCGTTATGCGTTATGCGTTATGCGTTATGCGTTATGCGTTATGCGTTATGCGTTATGCGTTATGCGTTATGCGTTATGCGTTATGCGTTATGCGTTATGCGTTATCCGTTATGACTTTTTCATTGAGCGTTATGCGTTATGCGTAATGCGTTATGCATTATGCGTTATGCGTTATGCGTAATGCGTTATGAGTAATGTGTCATGCGTTATGCGTTATGCGTTATGCGTTATGCGTTATGCGTTATGCGTTATGCGTTATGCGTTATGACTTTTTCATTGAGCGTTATGCGTTATGCGTAATGCGTTATGCATTATGCGTTATGCGTTATGCGTAATGCGTTATGAGTAATGTGTCATGCGTTATGCGTTATGGACTATGCTTTATGCGTTATGCGTTATGGGTTATCCGTTATGCGTCATGCGTTATCCGTTATGCGTTATGCGTTATCCGTTATGGGTTATCCGTTATGCGTTACGCGTTATGCGTTATGCGTTATGCGTTATGCGTTATGCGTTATGCGTCATGCGTCATGCGTCATGCGTTATGCGTTATGCGTTATGCGTTATGCGTTATGCGTTATGCGTTATGCGTTATGCGTTATGCGTTATGCGTTATGCGTTATGCGTTATGCGTTATGCGTTATGCGTTATGCGTTAAGCATTATGACTTTTTCATTGAGCGTTATGCGTTATGACTTTTCCATTGAGCGTTATGCGTTATTCGTTATGGGTTATGCGTTATGCGTTATGGGTTATGCGTTATGCGTTATGCGTTATGCGTTATGCGTTCTGCGTTATGCGTTATGCATTATGCGTTATGCGTTATCCGTTATGCGTTATGCGTTATGCGTTATGCGTTATGCGTTATGCGTTATGCGTTATGCGTTATGCGTTATGCGTTATGCGTTAAGCATTATGACTTTTTCATTGAGCGTTATGCGTTATGACTTTTCCATTGAGCGTTATGCGTTATTCGTTATGGGTTATGCGTTATGCGTTATGGGTTATGCGTTATGCGTTATGCGTTATGCGTTATGCGTTATGCGTTATGCGTTATGCGTTATGCGTTATGCGTTATGCATTATGCGTTATGCGTTATCCGTTATGCGTTATGCGCTATGCGTTATGCGATATGCGTCATGCGTTAAGCGTTATGCGTTATGCATTATGCGTTATCCGTTATGCGTTATGCGTTATGCGTAATGCGTTATGAGTAATGTGTCATGCGTTATGCGTTATGCGTTATTCGTTAAGCGTTATGCTTTATGCGTTATGCGTTATGCGTTATGCGTTATGCGTTAAGCGTTATGCGTTATGCGTTATGCGTTATGCGTTATGCGTTATCCGTTATGACTTTTTCATTGAGCGTTATGCGTTATGCGTAATGCGTTATGCATTATGCGTTATGCGTTATGCGTAATGCGTTATGAGTAATGTGTCATGCGTTATGCGTTATGCGTTATGCGTTATGCGTTATGCGTTATGCGTTATGCGTTATGCGTTATGCGTTATGCGTTATGCGTTATGACTTTTTCATTGAGCGTTATGCGTTATGCGTAATGCGTTATGCATTATGCGTTATGCGTTATGCGTAATGCGTTATGAGTAATGTGTCATGCGTTATGCGTTATGGACTATGCTTTATGCGTTATGCGTTATGGGTTATCCGTTATGCGTCATGCGTTATCCGTTATGCGTTATGCGTTATCCGTTATGCGTTATGCGTTATGCGTTATGCGTTATGCGTTATGCGTTATGCGTTACGCGTTACGCGTTATGCGTTATGCGTTATGCGTTATGCGTTATGCGTTATGCGTTATGCGTTATGCGTTATGCGTTATGCGTTATGCGTTATGCGTTATGCGTTATGCGTTATGCGTTATGCGTTATGCGTTATGCGTTAAGCATTATGACTTTTTCATTGAGCGTTATGCGTTATGACTTTTCCATTGAGCGTTATGCGTTATTCGTTATGGGTTATGCGTTATGCGTTATGGGTTATGCGTTATGCGTTATGCGTTATGCGTTATGCGTTATGCGTTATGCGTTATGCGTTATGCGTTATGCGTTATGCGTTATGCGTTATGCATTATGCGTTATGCGTTATCAGTTATGCGTTATGCGCTATGCGTTATGCGATATGCGTCATGCGTTAAGCGTTATGCGTTATGCATTATGCGTTATCCGTTATGCGTTATGCGTTATGCGTAATGCGTTATGAGTAATGTGTCATGCGTTATGCGTTATGCGTTATTCGTTAAGCGTTATGCTTTATGCGTTATGCGTTATGCGTTATGCGTTATGCGTTATGCGTTATGCGTTATGCGTTATGCGTTATGCGTTATGCGTCATGCGTCATGCGTAATGCGTTATGCGTTATGCGTTATGCGTTATGCGTTATGCGTTATGCGTTATGCGTTATGCGTTATGCGTTATGCGTTATGCGTTATGCGTTATGCGTTATGCGTTATGCGTTATGCGTTATGCGTTATGCGTTATCCGTTATGACTTTTTCATTGAGCGTTATGCGTTATGCGTAATGCGTTATGCATTATGCGTTATGCGTTATGCGTAATGCGTTATGAGTAATGTGTCATGCGTTATGCGTTATGCGTTATGCGTTATGCGTTATGCGTTATGCGTTATGCGTTATGCGTTATGACTTTTTCATTGAGCGTTATGCGTTATGCGTAATGCGTTATGCATTATGCGTTATGCGTTATGCGTAATGCGTTATGAGTAATGTGTCATGCGTTATGCGTTATGGACTATGCTTTATGCGTTATGCGTTATGGGTTATCCGTTATGCGTCATGCGTTATCCGTTATGCGTTATGCGTTATCCGTTATGGGTTATCCGTTATGCGTTACGCGTTATGCGTTATGCGTTATGCGTTATGCGTTATGCGTCATGCGTCATGCGTCATGCGTTATGCGTTATGCGTTATGCGTTATGCGTTATGCGTTATGCGTTATGCGTTATGCGTTATGCGTTATGCGTTATGCGTTATGCGTTATGCGTTATGCGTTATGCGTTATGCGTTATGCGTTAAGCATTATGACTTTTTCATTGAGCGTTATGCGTTATGACTTTTCCATTGAGCGTTATGCGTTATTCGTTATGGGTTATGCGTTATGCGTTATGGGTTATGCGTTATGCGTTATGCGTTATGCGTTATGCGTTCTGCGTTATGCGTTATGCATTATGCGTTATGCGTTATCCGTTATGCGTTATGCGTTATGCGTTATGCGTTATGCGTTATGCGTTATGCGTTATGCGTTATGCGTTATGCGTTAAGCATTATGACTTTTTCATTGAGCGTTATGCGTTATGACTTTTCCATTGAGCGTTATGCGTTATTCGTTATGGGTTATGCGTTATGCGTTATGGGTTATGCGTTATGCGTTATGCGTTATGCGTTATGCGTTATGCGTTATGCGTTATGCGTTATGCGTTATGCGTTATGCATTATGCGTTGTGCGTTATCCGTTATGCGTTATGCGCTATGCGTTATGCGATATGCGTCATGCGTTAAGCGTTATGCGTTATGCATTATGCGTTATCCGTTATGCGTTATGCGTTATGCGTAATGCGTTATGAGTAATGTGTCATGCGTTATGCGTTATGCGTTATTCGTTAAGCGTTATGCTTTATGCGTTATGCGTTATGCGTTATGCGTTATGCGTTAAGCGTTATGCGTTATGCGTTATGCGTTATGCGTTATGCGTTATCCGTTATGACTTTTTCATTGAGCGTTATGCGTTATGCGTAATGCGTTATGCATTATGCGTTATGCGTTATGCGTAATGCGTTATGAGTAATGTGTCATGCGTTATGCGTTATGCGTTATGCGTTATGCGTTATGCGTTATGCGTTATGCGTTATGCGTTATGCGTTATGCGTTATGCGTTATGACTTTTTCATTGAGCGTTATGCGTTATGCGTAATGCGTTATGCATTATGCGTTATGCGTTATGCGTAATGCGTTATGAGTAATGTGTCATGCGTTATGCGTTATGGACTATGCTTTATGCGTTATGCGTTATGGGTTATCCGTTATGCGTCATGCGTTATCCGTTATGCGTTATGCGTTATCCGTTATGGGTTATCCGTTATGCGTTACGCGTTATGCGTTATGCGTTATGCGTTATGCGTTATGCGTTATGCGTCATGCGTCATGCGTCATGCGTTATGCGTTATGCGTTATGCGTTATGCGTTATGCGTTATGCGTTATGCGTTATGCGTTATGCGTTATGCGTTATGCGTTATGCGTTATGCGTTATGCGTTATGCGTTATGCGTTATGCGTTATGACTTTTTCATTGAGCGTTATGCGTTATGACTTTTCCATTGAGCGTTATGCGTTATTCGTTATGGGTTATGCGTTATGCGTTATGGGTTATGCGTTATGCGTTATGCGTTATGCGTTATGCGTTCTGCGTTATGCGTTATGCATTATGCGTTATGCGTTATCCGTTATGCGTTATGCGTTATGCGTTATGCGTTATGCGATATGCGTCATGCGTTAAGCGTTATGCGTTATGCATTATGCGTTATCCGTTATGCGTTATGCGTTATGCGTAATGCGTTATGAGTAATGCGTTATGCGTTATGCGTTATGCGTTATGCGTTATGCGTTATGCGTTATGCGTTATGCGTTATGCGTTATGCGTTATGCGTTATGCGTTATGCGTTATGCGTTATGCGTTATGCGTTATGCGTTATGCGTTATGCGTTATGCGTTATGCGTTATGCGTTATGCGTTATGACTTTTTCATTGAGCGTTATGCGTTATGCGTAATGCGTTATGCATTATGCATTATGCGTTATGCGTTATGCGTAATGCGTTATGAGTAATGTGTCATGCGTTATGCGTTATGGACTATGCTTTATGCGTTATGCGTTATGGGTTATCCGTTATGCGTCATGCGTTATCCGTTATGCGTTATGCGTTATGCGTTATGCGTTATGCGTTATGCGTCATGCGTCATGCGTTATGCGTTATGCGTTATGCGTTATGCGTTATGCGTTATGCGTTATGCGTTATGCGTTATGCGTTATGCGTTATGCGTTATGCGTTATGCGTTATGCGTTATTCGTTATGCGTTATGCGTTATGCGTTATGCGTTATGCGTTATGCGTTATGCGTTATGCGTTATGCGTTATGCGTTATGCGTTATGCGTTATGCGTTATGCGTTATGCGTTATGCGTTATGCGTTATGCGTTATGCGTTATGGGTTATGCGTTATGCGTTATGCGTTATGCGTTATGCGTTATGCGTTATGCGTTATGCGTTATGCGTTATGCGTTATGCGTTATGCGTTATGCGTTATGCGTTATGCGTTATGCGTTATGCGTTATGCGTTATGCGTTATGCGTTATGCGTTATGCGTTATGCGTTATGCGTTATGCGTTATGCGTTATGCGTTATGCGTTATGCGTTATGCGTTATGCGTTATGCGTTATGCGTTATGCGTTATGCGTTATGCGTTATGCGTTATGCGTTATGCGTTATGCGTTATGCGTTATGCGTTATGCGTTATGTGTTATGCGTTATGCGTTATGTGTTATGCGTTGTGCTTTACGGGTTATGCGATATGCGTTATGCGTTATGACTTTTTCATTGAACGTTATGCGTTATGCGATATGCGTTATGCGTTATGCGTTATGCGTTATGCGTTATGCGTTATGCGTTATGCGTTATGCGTTATGCGTTATGCGTTATGCGTTATGCGTTATGCGTTATGCGTTATGCGTTATGCGTTATGCGTTATGCGTTATGCGTTATGCGTTATGCGTTATGCGTTATGCGTTATGCGTTATGCGTTATGCGTTATGCGTTATGCGTTATGCGTTATGCGTTATCCGTTATGCGTTACGCGTTATGCGTTATGCGTTATGCGTTATGCGTTATGCGTTATGCGTTATCCGTTATGCGTTACGCGTTATGCGTTATGCGTTATGCGTTATGCGATATGCGTCATGCGTTAAGCGTTATGCGTTATGCATTATGCGTTATCCGTTATGCGTTATGCGTTATGCGTAATGCGTTATGAGTAATGCGTTATGCGTTATGCGTTATGCGTTATGCGTTATGCGTTATGCGTTATGCGTTATGCGTTATGCGTTATGCGTTATGCGTTATGCGTTATGCGTTATGCGTTATGCGTTATGCGTTATGCGTTATGCGTTATGCGTTATGCGTTATGCGTTATGCGTTATGACTTTTTCATTGAGCGTTATGCGTTATGCGTAATGCGTTATGCATTATGCATTATGCGTTATGCGTTATGCGTAATGCGTTATGAGTAATGTGTCATGCGTTATGCGTTATGGACTATGCTTTATGCGTTATGCGTTATGGGTTATCCGTTATGCGTCATGCGTTATCCGTTATGCGTTATGCGTTATGCGTTATGCGTTATGCGTTATGCGTCATGCGTCATGCGTTATGCGTTATGCGTTATGCGTTATGCGTTATGCGTTATGCGTTATGCGTTATGCGTTATGCGTTATGCGTTATGCGTTATGCGTTATGCGTTATGCGTTATTCGTTATGCGTTATGCGTTATGCGTTATGCGTTATGCGTTATGCGTTATGCGTTATGCGTTATGCGTTATGCGTTATGCGTTATGCGTTATGCGTTATGCGTTATGCGTTATGCGTTATGCGTTATGCGTTATGCGTTATGGGTTATGCGTTATGCGTTATGCGTTATGCGTTATGCGTTATGCGTTATGCGTTATGCGTTATGCGTTATGCGTTATGCGTTATGCGTTATGCGTTATGCGTTATGCGTTATGCGTTATGCGTTATGCGTTATGCGTTATGCGTTATGCGTTATGCGTTATGCGTTATGCGTTATGCGTTATGCGTTATGCGTTATGCGTTATGCGTTATGCGTTATGCGTTATGCGTTATGCGTTATGCGTTATGCGTTATGCGTTATGCGTTATGCGTTATGCGTTATGCGTTATGCGTTATGCGTTATGCGTTATGTGTTATGCGTTATGCGTTATGTGTTATGCGTTGTGCTTTACGGGTTATGCGATATGCGTTATGCGTTATGACTTTTTCATTGAACGTTATGCGTTATGCGATATGCGTTATGCGTTATGCGTTATGCGTTATGCGTTATGCGTTATGCGTTATGCGTTATGCGTTATGCGTTATGCGTTATGCGTTATGCGTTATGCGTTATGCGTTATGCGTTATGCGTTATGCGTTATGCGTTATGCGTTATGCGTTATGCGTTATGCGTTATGCGTTATGCGTTATGCGTTATGCGTTATGCGTTATGCGTTATGCGTTATCCGTTATGCGTTACGCGTTATGCGTTATGCGTTATGCGTTATGCGTTATGCGTTATGCGTTATGCGTTATGCGTTATGCGTTATGCGTTATGCGTTATGCGTTACGCGTTACGCGTTATGCGTTATGCGTTATGCGTTATGCGTTATGCGTTATGCGTTATGCGTTATGCGTTATGCGTTATGCGTTATGCGTTATGCGTTATGCGTTATGCGTTATGCGTTATGCGTTATGCGTTATGCGTTATGCGTTATGCGTTATGCGTTATGCGTTATGCGTTAAGCATTATGACTTTTTCATTGAGCGTTATGCGTTATGACTTTTCCATTGAGCGTTATGCGTTATTCGTTATGGGTTATGCGTTATGCGTTATGGGTTATGCGTTATGCGTTATGCGTTATGCGTTATGCGTTATGCGTTATGCGTTATGCGTTATCCGTTATGCGTTATGCGCTATGCGTTATGCGATATGCGTCATGCGTTAAGCGTTATGCGTTATGCATTATGCGTTATCCGTTATGCGTTATGCGTTATGCGTAATGCGTTATGAGTAATGTGTCATGCGTTATGCGTTATGCGTTATGCGTTATGCGTTATGCGTTATGCGTTATGCGTTATGCGTTATGCATTATGCGTTATGCGTTATCCGTTATGCGTTATGCGCTATGCGTTATGCGATATGCGTCATGCGTTAAGCGTTATGCGTTATGCATTATGCGTTATCCGTTATGCGTTATGCGTTATGCGTAATGCGTTATGAGTAATGTGTCATGCGTTATGCGTTATGCGTTATTCGTTAAGCGTTATGCTTTATGCGTTATGCGTTATGCGTTATGCGTTATGCGTTATGCGTTATGCGTTATGCGTTATGCGTTATGCGTCATGCGTCATGCGTAATGCGTTATGCGTTATGCGTTATGCGTTATGCGTTATGCGTTATGCGTTATGCGTTATGCGTTATGCGTTATGCGTTATGCGTTATGCGTTATGCGTTATGCGTTATGCGTTATGCGTTATGCGTTATGCGTTATGCGTTATGCGTTATGCGTTATGCGTTATGCGTTATGCGTTATGCGTTATCCGTTATGACTTTTTCATTGAGCGTTATGCGTTATGCGTAATGCGTTATGCATTATGCGTTATGCGTTATGCGTAATGCGTTATGAGTAATGTGTCATGCGTTATGCGTTATGCGTTATGCGTTATGCGTTATGCGTTATGCGTTATGCGTTATGCGTTATGACTTTTTCATTGAGCGTTATGCGTTATGCGTAATGCGTTATGCGTTATGCGTAATGCGTTATGAGTAATGTGTCATGCGTTATGCGTTATGGACTATGCTTTATGCGTTATGCGTTATGGGTTATCCGTTATGCGTCATGCGTTATCCGTTATGCGTTATGCGTTATCCGTTATGGGTTATCCGTTATGCGTTACGCGTTATGCGTTATGCGTTATGCGTTATGCGTTATGCGTTATGCGTCATGCGTCATGCGTCATGCGTTATGCGTTATGCGTTATGCGTTATGCGTTATGCGTTATGCGTTATGCGTTATGCGTTATGCGTTATGCGTTATGCGTTATGCGTTATGCGTTATGCGTTATGCGTTATGCGTTATGCGTTATGCGTTATGCGTTATGCGTTATGCGTTATGCGTTATGCGTTAAGCATTATGACTTTTTCATTGAGCGTTATGCGTTATGACTTTTCCATTGAGCGTTATGCGTTATTCGTTATGGGTTATGCGTTATGCGTTATGCGTTATGCGTTATGCGTTATGCGTTATGCGTTATGCGTTATGCGTTATGCGTTATGCGTTATGCGTTATGCGTTATGCGTTATGCGTTATGCGTTATGCGTTATGCGTTATGCGTTATGCGTTATGCGTTATGCGTTATGCGTTATGCGTTATGACTTTTTCATTGAGCGTTATGCGTTATGCGTAATGCGTTATGCATTATGCATTATGCGTTATGCGTTATGCGTAATGCGTTATGAGTAATGTGTCATGCGTTATGCGTTATGGACTATGCTTTATGCGTTATGCGTTATGGGTTATCCGTTATGCGTCATGCGTTATCCGTTATGCGTTATGCGTTATGCGTTATCCGTTATGGGTTATCCGTTATGCGTTACGCGTTATGCGTTATGCGTTATGCGTTATGCGTTATGCGTCATGCGTCATGCGTTATGCGTTATGCGTTATGCGTTATGCGTTATGCGTTATGCGTTATGTGTTATGCGTTATGCGTTATGCGTTATGCGTTATGCGTTATGCGTTATGCGTTATTCGTTATGCGTTATGCGTTATGCGTTATGCGTTATGCGTTATGCGTTATGCGTTATGCGTTATGCGTTATGCGTTATGCGTTATGCGTTATGCGTTATGCGTTATGCGTTATGCGTTATGCGTTATGGGTTATGCGTTATGCGTTATGCGTTATGCGTTATGCGTTATGCGTTATGCGTTATGCGTTATGCGTTATGCGTTATGCGTTATGCGTTATGCGTTATGCGTTATGCGTTATGCGTTATGCGTTATGCGTTATGCGATATGCGTCATGCGTTAAGCGTTATGCGTTATGCATTATGCGTTATCCGTTATGCGTTATGCGTTATGCGTAATGCGTTATGAGTAATGTGTCATGCGTTATGCGTTATGCGTTATTCGTTAAGCGTTATGCTTTATGCGTTATGCGTTATTCGTTATGCGTTATGCGTTATGCGTTATGCGTTATGCGTTATGCGTTATGCGTTACGCGTTATGCGTTACGCGTTATGCGTTATGCGTTATGCGTTATGCGTTATGCGTTATGCGTTATTCGTTATGCGTTATGCGTTATGCGTTATGCGTTATGCGTTATGCGTTATGCGATGTGCGTTATGCGTTATGCGTTATGCGTTATGCGTTATGCGTTATGCGTTATGCGTTATGCGTTATGCGTTATGCGTTATGCGTTATGCGTTATGCGTTATGCGTTATGCGTTATGCGTTATGCGTTATGCGTTATGCGTTATGCGTTATGCGTTATGCGTTAAGCATTATGACTTTTTCATTGAGCGTTATGCGTTATGACTTTTCCATTGAGCGTTATGCGTTATTCGTTATGGGTTATGCGTTATGCGTTATGGGTTATGCGTTATGCGTAATGCGTTATGCGTTATGCGTTATGCGTTATGCGTTATGCATTATGCGTTATACGTTATCCGTTATGCGTTATGCGTTATGCGTTATGCGTTATGCGATATGCGTCATGCGTTAAGCGTTATGCGTTATCCGTTATGCGTTATGCGTTATGCGTAATGCGTTATGAGTAATGTGTCATGCGTTATGCGTTATGCGTTATGCGTTATGCGTTATGCGTTATGCGTTATGCGTTATGCGTTATGCGTTATGCGTTATGCGTTATGCGTTATGCGTTATGCGTTATGCGTTATGCGTTATGCGTTATGCGTTATGCGTTATGCGTTATGCGTTATGCGTTAGGCGTTACGCGTTATGCGTTATGCGTTATGCGTTATGCGTTATGCGTTATGCGTTATGCGTTATGTGTTATGCGTTATGCGTTAAGCGTTATACGTTATGCGTTATGCGTTATGTGTTATGCGTTATGCGTTATGTGTTATGCGTTGTGCTTTACGGGTTATGCGATATGCGTTATGCGTTATGACTTTTTCATTGAACGTTATGCGTTATGCGATATGCGTTATGCGTTATGCGTTATGCGTTATGCGTTATGCGTTATGCGTTATGCGTTATGCGTTATGCGTTATGCGTTATGCGTTATGCGTTATGCGTTATGCGTTATGCGTTATGCGTTATGCGTTATGCGTTATGCGTTATGCGTTATGCGTTATGCGTTATGCGTTATGCGTTATGCGTTATGCGTTATCCGTTATGCGTTACGCGTTATGCGTTATGCGTTATGCGTTATGCGTTATGCGTTATGCGTTATGCGTTATGCGTTATGCGTTATGCGTTACGCGTTACGCGTTATGCGTTATGCGTTATGCGTTATGCGTTATGCGTTATGCGTTATGCGTTATGCGTTAGGCGTTATGCGTTACGCGTTATGCGTTACGCGTTATGCGTTATGCGTTATGCGTTATGCGTTATGCGTTATTCGTTATGCGTTATGCGTTATGCGTTATGCGTTATGCGTTATGCGATGTGCGTTATGCGTTATGCGTTATGCGTTATGCGTTATGCGTTATGCGTTATGCGTTATGCGTTATGCGTTATGCGTTATGCGTTATGCGTTATGCGTTATGCGTTACGCGTTACGCGTTATGCGTTATGCGTTATGCGTTATGCGTTATGCGTTATGCGTTATGTGTTATGCGTTATGCGTTAAGCGTTATACGTTATGCGTTATGCGTTATGTGTTATGCGTTATGCGTTATGTGTTATGCGTTGTGCTTTACGGGTTATGCGATATGCATTATGCGTTATGACTTTTTCATTGAACGTTATGCGTTATGCGATATGCGTTATGCGTTATGCGTTATGCGTTATGCGTTATGCGTTATGCGTTATGCGTTATGCGTTATGCGTTATGCGTTATGCGTTATTCGTTATGCGTTATGCGTTATGCGTTATGCATTATGCGTTATGTGTTATGCGTTATGCGTTATGCGTTATGCGTTATGCGTTATGCGTTATGCGTTATGCGTTATGCGTTATGCGTTATGCGTTATGCGTTATGCGTTATGCGTTATGCGTTATGCGTTATGCGTTATGCGTTATGCGTTATGACTTTTTCATTGAGCGTTATGCGTTATGCGTAATGCGTTATGCGTTATGCGTTATGCGTTATGCGTTATGCGTTATGCGTTAGGCGTTATGCGTTACGCGTTATGCGTTACGCGTTATGCGTTATGCGTTATGCGTTATGCGTTATGCGTTATTCGTTATGCGTTATGCGTTATGCGTTATGCGTTATGCGTTATGCGATGTGCGTTATGCGTTATGCGTTATGCGTTATGCGTTATGCGTTATGCGTTATGCGTTATGCGTTATGCGTTATGCGTTATGCGTTATGCGTTATGCGTTATGCGTTATGCGTTATGCGTTATCCGTTATGCGTTACGCGTTAGGCGTTATGCGTTATGCGTTATGCGTTATGCGTTATGCGTTATGCGTTATGCGTTATGCGTTATGCGTTATGCGTTATGCGTTATGCGTTATGCGTTATGCGTTATGCGTTATGCGTTATGCGTTATGCGTTATGCGTTATGCGTTATGCGTTATGCGTTATGCGTTATGCGTTATGCGTTATGCGTTATGCGTTATGCGTTATGCGTTATGCGTTATGCGTTATGCGTTATGCGTTATGCGTTATGCGTTATGCGTTATGCGTTATGCGTTATGCGTTATGCGTTATGCGTTATGCGTTATGCGTTATGCGTTATGCGTTATGCGTTATGCGTTATGCGTTATGCGTTATGCGTTATGACTTTTTCATTGAGCGTTATGCGTTATGCGTAATGCGTTATGCATTATGCGTTATGCGTTATGCGTTATGCGTTATGCGTTATGCGTTATGCGTTATGCGTTATGCGTTATGGGTTATGCGTTATGCGTTATGCGTTAAGCATTAAGCATTATGACTTTTTCATTGAGCGTTATGCGTTATGACTTTTCCATTGAGCGTTATGCGTTATTCGTTATGGGTTATGCGTTATGCGTTATGGGTTATGCGTTATGCGTTATGCGTTATGCGTTATGCGTTATGCGTTATGCGTTATGCGTTATGCGTTATGCGTTATGCGTTATGCGTTATGCATTATGCGTTATGCGTTATCCGTTATGCGTTATGCGTTATGCGTTATGCGATATGCGTCATGCGTTAAGCGTTATGCGTTATGCATTATGCGTTATCCGTTATGCGTTATGCGTTATGCGTAATGCGTTATGAGTAATGTGTCATGCGTTATGCGTTATGCGTTATTCGTTAAGCGTTATGCTTTATGCGTTATGCGTTATTCGTTATGCGTTATGCGTTATGCGTTATGCGTTATGCGTTATGCGTTATGCGTTATGCGATATGCGTTATGCGTTATGCGTTATGCGTTACGCGTTATGCGTTATGCGTTATGCGTTATGCGTTATGCGTTATGCGTTATGCGTTATGCGTTATGCGTTATTCGTTATGCGTTATGCGTTATGCGTTATGCGTTATGCGTTATGCGATGTGCGTTATGCGTTATGCGTTATGCGTTATGCGTTATGCGTTATGCGTTATGCGTTATGCGTTATGCGTTAAGCATTATGACTTTTTCATTGAGCGTTATGCGTTATGACTTTTCCATTGAGCGTTATGCGTTATTCGTTATGGGTTATGCGTTATGCGTTAAGCATTATGACTTTTTCATTGAGCGTTATGCGTTATGACTTTTCCATTGAGCGTTATGCGTTATTCGTTATGGGTTATGCGTTATGCGTTATGGGTTATGCGTTATGCGTTATGCGTTATGCGTTATGCGTTATGCGTTATGCGTTATGCATTATGCGTTATGCGTTATCCGTTATGCGTTATGCGTTATGCGTTATGCGTTATGCGTTATGCGATATGCGTCATGCGTTAAGCGTTATGCGTTATGCATTATGCGTTATCCGTTATGCGTTATGCGTTATGCGTAATGCGTTATGAGTAATGTGTCATGCGTTATGCGTTATGCGTTATGCGTTATGCGTTATGCGTTATGCGTTATGCGTTATGCGTTATGCGTTATGCGTTATGCGTTATGCGTTATGCGTTATGCGTTATGCGTTATGCGTTATGCGTTACGCGTTACGCGTTATGCGTTATGCGTTATGCGTTATGCGTTATGCGTTATGTGTTATGCGTTATGCGTTAAGCGTTATACGTTATGCGTTATGCGTTATGTGTTATGCGTTATGCGTTATGTGTTATGCGTTGTGCTTTACGGGTTATGCGATATGCGTTATGCGTTATGACTTTTTCATTGAACGTTATGCGTTATGCGATATGCGTTATGCGTTATGCGTTATGCGTTATGCGTTATGCGTTATGCGTTATGCGTTATGCGTTATGCGTTATGTGTTATGCGTTATGCGTTATGCGTTATGCGTTATGCGTTATGCGTTATGCGTTATGCGTTTTGCGTTATGCGTTATGCGTTATGCGTTATGCGTTATGCGTTATGCGTTATTCGTTAAGCGTTATGCTTTATGCGTTATGCGTTATTCGTTATGCGTTATGCGTTATGCGTTATGCGTTATGCGTTATGCGTTATGCGTTATGCGATATGCGTTATGCGTTATGCGTTATGCGTTATGCGTTATGCGTTACGCGTTATGCGTTACGCGTTATGCGTTATGCGTTATGCGTTATGCGTTATGCGTTATGCGTTATGCGTTATTCGTTATGCGTAATGCGTTATGCGTTATGCGTTATGCGTTATGCGTTATGCGATGTGCGTTATGCGTTATGCGTTATGCGTTATGCGTTATGCGTTATGCGTTATGCGTTATGCGTTATGCGTTATGCGTTATGCGTTATGCGTTATGCGTTATGCGTTATGCGTTATGCGTTATGCGTTATGCGTTAAGCATTATGACTTTTTCATTGAGCGTTATGCGTTATGACTTTTCCATTGAGCGTCATGCGTTATTCGTTATGGGTTATGCGTTATGCGTTATGGGTTATGCGTTATGCGTTATGCGTTATGCGTTATGCGTTATGCGTTATGCGTTATGCGTTATGCGTTATGCGTTATGCGTTATGCGTTATGCGTTATGCGTTATGCGTTATGCGTTATGCGTTATGCGTTATGCGTTATGCGTTATGCGTTATGCGTTATGCGTTATGCGTTATGCGTTATGCGTTATGCGTTATGCGTTATGCGTTATGCGTTATGCGTTATGCGTTATGCGTTATGCGTTATGCGTTATGCGTTATGCGTTATGCGTTATGCGTTATGACTTTTTCATTGAGCGTTATGCGTTATGCGTAATGCGTTATGCATTATGCGTTATGCGTTATGCGTAATGCGTTATGAGTAATGTGTCATGCGTTATGCGTTATGGACTATGCTTTATGCGTTATGCGTTATGGGTTATCCGTTATGCGTCATGCGTTATCCGTTATGCGTTATGCGTTATGCGTTATCCGTTATGGGTTATCCGTTATGCGTTACGCGTTATGCGTTATGCGTTATGCGTTATGCGTTATGCGTTATGCGTTATGCGTCATGCGTCATGCGTTATGCGTTATGCGTTATGCTTTATGCGTTATGCGTTATGCGTTATGCGTTATGCGTTATGCGTTATGCGTTATGCGTTATGCGTTATGCGTTATGCGTTATGCGTTATGCGTTATGGGTTATGCGTTATGCGTTATGCGTTAAGCATTAAGCATTATGACTTTTTCATTGAGCGTTATGCGTTATGACTTTTCCATTGAGCGTTATGCGTTATTCGTTATGGGTTATGCGTTATGCGTTATGGGTTATGCGTTATGCGTTATGCGTTATGCGTTATGCGTTATGCGTTATGCGTTATGCGTTATGCGTTATGCGTTATGCGTTATGCGTTATGCGTTATGCGTTATGCGTTATGCGTTATGCGTTATGCGTTATGCGTTATGCGTTATGCGTTATTCGTTATTCGTTATGCGTTATGCGTTATGCGTTATGCGTTATGCGTTATGCGTTATGCGTTATGCGTTATGCGTTATGCGTTATGCGTTATGCGTTATGCGTTATGCGTTATGCGTTATGCGTTATGCGTTATGCGTTATGCGTTATGCGTTATGCGTTATGCGTTATGCGTTATGCGTTATGCGTTATGCGTTATGCGTTATGACTTTTTCATTGAGCGTTATGCGTTATGCGTAATGCGTTATGCATTATGCGTTATGCGTTATGCGTTATGCGTTATGCGTTATGCGTTATGCGTTATGCGTTATGCGCTATGGGTTATGCGTTATGCGTTATGCGTTAAGCATTAAGCATTATGACTTTTTCATTGAGCGTTATGCGTTATGACTTTTCCATTGAGCGTTATGCGTTATTCGTTATGGGTTATGCGTTATGCGTTATGGGTTATGCGTTATGCGTTATGCGTTATGCGTTATGCGTTATGCGTTATGCGTTATGCGTTATGCGTTATGCGTTATGCATTATGCGTTATGCGTTATCCGTTATGCGTTATGCGTTATGCGTTATGCGATATGCGTCATGCGTTAAGCGTTATGCGTTATGCATTATGCGTTATCCGTTATGCGTTATGCGTTATGCGTAATGCGTTATGAGTAATGTGTCATGCGTTATGCGTTATGCGTTATTCGTTAAGCGTTATGCTTTATGCGTTATGCGTTATTCGTTATGCGTTATGCGTTATGCGTTATGCGTTATGCGTTATGCGTTATGCGTTATGCAATATGCGTTATGCGTTATGCGTTATGCGTTACGCGTTATGCGTTATGCAATATGCGTTATGCGTTATGCGTTATGCGTTACGCGTTATGCGTTATGCGTTATGCGTTATGCGTTATGCGTTATGCGTTATGCGTTATGCGTTATTCGTTATGCGTTATGCGTTATGCGTTATGCGTTATGCGTTATGCGATGTGCGTTATGCGTTATGCGTTATGCGTTATGCGTTATGCGTTATGCGTTATGCGTTATGCGTTATGCGTTAAGCATTATGACTTTTTCATTGAGCGTTATGCGTTATGACTTTTCCATTGAGCGTTATGCGTTATTCGTTATGGGTTATGCGTTATGCGTTAAGCATTATGACTTTTTCATTGAGCGTTATGCGTTATGACTTTTCCATTGAGCGTTATGCGTTATTCGTTATGGGTTATGCGTTATGCGTTATGGGTTATGCGTTATGCGTTATGCGTTATGCGTTATGCGTTATGCATTATGCGTTATGCGTTATCCGTTATGCGTTATGCGTTATGCGTTATGCGTTATGCGATATGCGTCATGCGTTAAGCGTTATGCGTTATGCATTATGCGTTATCCGTTATGCGTTATGCGTTATGCGTAATGCGTTATGAGTAATGTGTCATGCGTTATGCGTTATGCGTTATGCGTTATGCGTTATGCGTTATGCGTTATGCATTATGCGTTATGCGTTATCCGTTATGCGTTATGCGTTATGCGTTATGCGTTATGCGATATGCGTCATGCGTTAAGCGTTATGCGTTATGCATTATGCGTTATCCGTTATGCGTTATGCGTTATGCGTTATGCGTTATGCGTTATGCGTTATGCGTTATGCGTTACGCGTTACGCGTTATGCGTTATGCGTTATGCGTTATGCGTTATGCGTTATGCGTTATGCGTTATGCGTTATGTGTTATGCGTTATGCGTTAAGCGTTATACGTTATGCGTTATGCGTTATGTGTTATGCGTTATGCGTTATGTGTTATGCGTTGTGCTTTACGGGTTATGCGATATGCGTTATGCGTTATGACTTTTTCATTGAACGTTATGCGTTATGCGATATGCGTTATGCGTTATGCGTTATGCGTTATGCGTTATGCGTTATGCGTTATGCGTTATGCGTTATGCGTTATGCGTTATGCGTTATGCGTTATGCGTTATGCGTTATGCGTTATGCGTTATGCGTTATGCGTTATGCGTTATGCGTTATGCGTTATGCGTTATGCGTTATGCGTTATGCGTTATGCGTTATGCGTTATTCGTTATGCGTTATGCGTTATGCGTTATGCGTTATGCGTTATGCGATGTGCGTTATGCGTTATGCGTTATGCGTTATGCGTTATGCGTTATGCGTTATGCGTTATGCGTTATGCGTTATGCGTTATGCGTTATGCGTTATGCGTTATGCGTTATGCGTTATGCGTTATGCGTTATGCGTTATGCGTTAAGCATTATGACTTTTTCATTGAGCGTTATGCGTTATGACTTTTCCATTGAGCGTTATGCGTTATTCGTTATGGGTTATGCGTTATGCGTTATGGGTTATGCGTTATGCGTTATGCGTTATGCGTTATGCGTTATGCGTTATGCGTTATGCGTTATGCGTTATGCGTTATGCGTTATGCGTTATGCGTTATGCGTTATGCGTTATGCGTTATGCGTTATGCGTTATGCGTTAAGCATTATGACTTTTTCATTGAGCGTTATGCGTTATGACTTTTCCATTGAGCGTTATGCGTTATTCGTTATGGGTTATGCGTTATGCGTTAAGCATTATGACTTTTTCATTGAGCGTTATGCGTTATGACTTTTCCATTGAGCGTTATGCGTTATTCGTTATGGGTTATGCGTTATGCGTTATGGGTTATGCGTTATGCGTTATGCGTTATGCGTTATGCGTTATGCGTTATGCATTATGCGTTATGCGTTATCCGTTATGCGTTATGCGTTATGCGTTATGCGTTAAGCGATATGCGTCATGCGTTAAGCGTTATGCGTTATGCATTATGCGTTATCCGTTATGCGTTATGCGTTATGCGTAATGCGTTATGAGTAATGTGTCATGCGTTAAGCGTTATGCGTTATGCATTATGCGTTATCCGTTATGCGTTATGCGTTATGCGTAATGCGTTATGAGTAATGTGTCATGCGTTATGCGTTATGCGTTATGCGTTATGCGTTATGCGTTATGCATTATGCGTTATGCGTTATCCGTTATGCGTTATGCGTTATGCGTTATGCGTTATGCGATATGCGTCATGCGTTAAGCGTTATGCGTTATGCATTATGCGTTATCCGTTATGCGTTATGCGTTATGCGTAATGCGTTATGAGTAATGTGTCATGCGTTATGCGTTATGCGTTATGCGTTATGCGTTATGCGTTACGCGTTACGCGTTATGCGTTATGCGTTATGCGTTATGCGTTATGCGTTATGCGTTATGCGTTATGTGTTATGCGTTATGCGTTAAGCGTTATACGTTATGCGTTATGCGTTATGTGTTATGCGTTATGCGTTATGTGTTATGCGTTATGCGTTATGGGTTATGCGTTATGCGTTATGCGTTATGCGTTATGCGTTATGCGTTATGCGTTATGCGTTATGCGTTATGCGTTATGCGTTATGCGTTATGCGTTATGCATTATGCGTTATGCGTTATCCGTTATGCGTTATGCGTTATGCGAAATGCGACATGCGTTAAGCGTTATGCGTTATGCATTATGCGTTATCCGTTATGCGTTATGCGTTATGCGTAATGCGTTATGAGTAATGTGTCATGCGTTATGCGTTATGCGTTATGCGTTATGCGTTATGCGTTATGCGTTATGCGTTATGCGTTATGCGTTATGCGTTATGCGTTATGCGTTATGCGTTATGCGTTATGCGTTATGCGTTATGCGTTATGCGTTATGCGTTATGCGTTATGCGTTATGCGTTATGCGTTATGCGTTATGCGTTATGCGTTATGCGTTATGCGTTATGCGTTATGCGTTATGCGTTATGCGTTATGCGTTATGCGTTATGCGTTATGCGTTATGCGTTATGCGTTATGCGTTATGCGTTATGCGTTATGCGTTATGCGTTATGCGTTATGCGTTATGCGTTATGCGTTATGCGTTATGCGTTATGCGTTATGCGTTATGCGTTATGCGTTATGCGTTATGCGTTATGCGTTATGCGTTATGCGTTATGCGTTATGCGTTATGCGTTATGCGTTATGCGTTATGCGTTATGCGTTATGCGTTATGCGTTATGACTTTTTCATTGAGCGTTATGCGTTATGCGTAATGCGTTATGCGTTATGCGTTATGCATTATGCGTTATGCGTTATCCGTTATGCGTTATGCGTTATGCGTTATGCGATATGCGTCATGCGTTAAGCGTTATGCGTTATGCATTATGCGTTATCCGTTATGCGTTATGCGTTATGCGTAATGCGTTATGAGTAATGTGTCATGCGTTATGCGTTATGCGTTATTCGTTAAGCGTTATGCTTTATGCGTTATGCGTTATGCGTTATGCGTTATGCGTTATGCGTTATGCGTCATGCGTCATGCGTAATGCGTTATGCGTTATGCGTTATGCGTTATGCGTTATGCGTTATGCGTTATGCGTTATGCGTTATGCGTTATGCGTTATGCGTTATGCGTTATGCGTTATGCGTTATGCGTTATGCGTTATGCGTTATGCGTTATGCGTTATGCGTTATGCGTTATCCGTTATGCGTTACGGGTTATGCGTTATGCGTTATGCGTTATGCGTTATGCGTTATGCGTTATGCGTTATGCGTTATGCGTTATGCGTTATGCGTTATGCGTTATGCGTTATGCGTTATGCGTTATGCGTTATGCGTTATGCGTTATGCGTTATGCGTTATGCGTTATGCGTTATGCGTTATGCGTTATGCGTTATGCGTTATGCGTTATGCGTTATGCGTTATGCGTTATGCGTTATGGGTTATGCGTTATGCGTTATGCGTTAAGCATTAAGCATTATGACTTTTTCATTGAGCGTTATGCGTTATGACTTTTCCATTGAGCGTTATGCGTTATTCGTTATGGGTTATGCGTTATGCGTTATGGGTTATGCGTTATGCGTTATGCGTTATGCGTTATGCGTTATGCGTTATGCGTTATGCGTTATGCGTTATCCGTTATGCGTTACGCGTTATGCGTTATGCGTTATGCGTTATGCGTTATGCGTTATGCGTTATCCGTTATGCGTTACGCGTTATGCGTTATGCGTTATGCGTTATGCGTTATGCGTTATGCGTTATGCGTTATGCGTTATGCGTTATGCGTTACGCGTTATGCGTTATGCGTTATGCGTTATGCGTTATGCGTTATGCGTTATCCGTTATGCGTTATGCGTTATGCGTTATGCGTTATGCGTTATGCGTTATGCGTTATGCGTTATGCGTTATGCGTTATGCGTTATGCGTTATGCGTTATGCGTTATGACTTTTTCATTGAGCGTTATGCGTTATGCGTAATGCGTTATGCATTATGCGTTATGCGTTATGCGTAATGCGTTATGAGTAATGTGTCATGCGTTATGCGTTATGGACTATGCTTTATGCGTTATGCGTTATGGGTTATCCGTTATGCGTCATGCGTTATCCGTTATGCGTTATGCGTTATGCGTTATGCGTTATGCGTTATGCGTTATGCGTTATGCGTTATGCGTTATGCGTTATGCGTTATGCGTTATGCGTTATGCGTTATGCGTTATGCGTTATGCGTTATGCGTTATGCGTTATGCGTTATGCGTTATGCGTTATGCGTTATGCGTTATGCGTTATGCGTTATGCGTTATGCGTTATGGGTTATGCGTTATGCGTTATGCGTTATGCGTTATGCGTTATGCGTTATGCGTTATGCGTTATGCGTTATGCGTTATGCGTTATGGGTTATGCGTTATGCGTTATGCGTTAAGCATTAAGCATTATGACTTTTTCATTGAGCGTTATGCGTTATGACTTTTCCATTGAGCGTTATGCGTTATGCGTTATGCGTTATGCGTTATGCGTTATGCGTTATGCGTTATGCGTTATGCGTTATGCGTTATGCGTTATGCGTTATGCGTTATGCGTTATGCGTTATGCGTTATGCGTTATGCGTTATGCGTTATGCGTTATGCGTTATGCGTTATGCGTTATGCGTTATGCGTTATGCGTTATGCGTTATGCGTTATGCGTTATGCGTTATGCGTTATGCGTTATGCGTTATGCGTTATGCGTTATGCGTTATGCGTTATGCGTTATGCGTTATGCGTTATGCGTTATGCGTTATGACTTTTTCATTGAGCGTTATGCGTTATGCGTAATGCGTTATGCGTTATGCGTTATGCATTATGCGTTATGCGTTATCCGTTATGCGTTATGCGTTATGCGTTATGCGATATGCGTCATGCGTTAAGCGTTATGCGTTATGCATTATGCGTTATCCGTTATGCGTTATGCGTTATGCGTAATGCGTTATGAGTAATGTGTCATGCGTTATGCGTTATGCGTTATTCGTTAAGCGTTATGCTTTATGCGTTATGCGTTATGCGTTATGCGTTATGCGTTATGCGTTATGCGTTATGCGTTATGCGTCATGCGTCATGCGTAATGCGTTATGCGTTATGCGTTATGCGTTATGCGTTATGCGTTATGCGTTATGCGTTATGCGTTATGCGTTATGCGTTATGCGTTATGCGTTATGCGTTATGCGTTATGCGTTATCCGTTATGCGTTACGGGTTATGCGTTATGCGTTATGCGTTATGCGTTATGCGTTATGCGTTATGCGTTATGCGTTATGCGTTATGCGTTATGCGTTATGCGTTATGCGTTATGCGTTATGCGTTATGCGTTATGCGTTATGCGTTATGCGTTATGCGTTATGCGTTATGCGTTATGCGTTATCCGTTATGCGTTATGCGTTATGCGTTATGCGTTATGCGTTATGGGTTATGCGTTATGCGTTATGCGTTAAGCATTAAGCATTATGACTTTTTCATTGAGCGTTATGCGTTATGACTTTTCCATTGAGCGTTATGCGTTATTCGTTATGGGTTATGCGTTATGCGTTATGGGTTATGCGTTATGCGTTATGCGTTATGCGTTATGCGTTATGCGTTATGCGTTATGCGTTATGCGTTATCCGTTATGCGTTACGCGTTATGCGTTATGCGTTATGCGTTATGCGTTATGCGTTATGCGTTATCCGTTATGCGTTACGCGTTATGCGTTATGCGTTATGCGTTATGCGTTATGCGTTATGCGTTATGCGTTATGCGTTATGCGTTATGCGTTATGCGTTACGCGTTATGCGTTATGCGTTATGCGTTATGCGTTATGCGTTATGCGTTATCCGTTATGCGTTATGCGTTATGCGTTATGCGTTATGCGTTATGCGTTATGCGTTATGCGTTATGCGTTATGCGTTATGCGTTATGCGTTATGCGTTATGCGTTATGCGTTATGCGTTATGACTTTTTCATTGAGCGTTATGCGTTATGCGTAATGCGTTATGCATTATGCGTTATGCGTTATGCGTAATGCGTTATGAGTAATGTGTCATGCGTTATGCGTTATGGACTATGCTTTATGCGTTATGCGTTATGGGTTATCCGTTATGCGTCATGCGTTATCCGTTATGCGTTATGCGTTATGCGTTATGCGTTATGCGTTATGCGTTATGCGTTATGCGTTATGCGTTATGCGTTATGCGTTATGCGTTATGCGTTATGCGTTATGCGTTATGCGTTATGCGTTATGCGTTATGCGTTATGCGTTATGCGTTATGCGTTATGCGTTATGCGTTATGCGTTATGCGTTATGCGTTATGCGTTATGCGTTATGGGTTATGCGTTATGCGTTATGCGTTATGCGTTATGCGTTATGCGTTATGCGTTATGCGTTATGCGTTATGCGTTATGCGTTATGCGTTATGCGTTATGGGTTATGCGTTATGCGTTATGCGTTAAGCATTAAGCATTATGACTTTTTCATTGAGCGTTATGCGTTATGACTTTTCCATTGAGCGTTATGCGTTATGCGTTATGCGTTATGCGTTATGCGTTATGCGTTATGCGTTATGCGTTATGCGTTATGCGTTATGCGTTATGCGTTATGCGTTATGCGTTATTCGTTATGCGTTATGCGTTATGCGTTATGCGTTATGCGTTATGCGATGTGCGTTATGCGTTATGCGTTATGCGTTATGCGTTATGCGTTATGCGTTATGCGTTATGCGTTATGCGTTATGCGTTATGCGTTATGCGTTATGCGTTATGCGTTATGCGTTATGCGTTATGCGTTATGCGTTATGCGTTATGCGTTATGCGTTATGCGTTATGCGTTAAGCATTATGACTTTTTCATTGAGCGTTATGCGTTATGACTTTTCCATTGAGCGTTATGCGTTATTCGTTATGGGTTATGCGTTATGCGTTATGGGTTATGCGTTATGCGTTATGCGTTATGCGTTATGCGTTATGCGTTATGCGTTATGCGTTATGCGTTATGCGTTATGCGTTATGCGTTATGCGTTATGCGTTATGCGTTATGCGTTATGCGTTATGCGTTATGCGTTATGCGTTATGCGTTATGCGTTATGCGTTATGCGTTATGCGTTATGCGTTATGCGTTATGCGTTATGCGTTATGCGTTATGCGTTATGCGTTATGCGTTATGCGTTATGCGTTATGCGTTATGCGTTATGCGTTATGCGTTATGCGTTATGCGTTATGCGTTATGCGTTATGCGTTATGCGTTATGCGTTATGCATTATGCGTTATGCGTTATCCGTTATGCGTTATGCGTTATGCGTTATGCGAAATGCGACATGCGTTAAGCGTTATGCGTTATGCATTATGCGTTATCCGTTATGCGTTATGCGTTATGCGTAATGCGTTATGAGTAATGTGTCATGCGTTATGCGTTATGCGTTATTCGTTAAGCGTTATGCTTTATGCGTTATGCGTTATGCGTAATGCGTTATGAGTAATGTGTCATGCGTTATGCGTTATGCGTTATTCGTTAAGCGTTATGCTTTATGCGTTATGCGTTATGCGTTATGCGTTATGCGTTATGCGTTATGCGTTATGCGTTATGCGTCATGCGTCATGCGTAATGCGTTATGCGTTATGCGTTATGCGTTATGCGTTATGCGTTATGCGTTATGCGTTATGCGTTATGCGTTATGCGTTATGCGTTATGCGTTATGCGTTATGCGTTATGCGTTATCCGTTATGCGTTACGGGTTATGCGTTATGCGTTATGCGTTATGCGTTATGCGTTATGCGTTATGCGTTATGCGTTATGCGTTATGCGTTATGCGTTATGCGTTATGCGTTATGCGTTATGCGTTATGCGTTATGCGTTATGCGTTATGCGTTATGCGTTATGCGTTATGCGTTATGCGTTATGCGTTATGCGTTATGCGTTATGCGTTATGCGTTATGCGTTATGCGTTATGCGTTATGCGTTATGCATTATGCGTTATGCGTTATCCGTTATGCGTTATGCGTTATGCGTTATGCGAAATGCGACATGCGTTAAGCGTTATGCGTTATGCATTATGCGTTATCCGTTATGCGTTATGCGTTATGCGTAATGCGTTATGAGTAATGTGTCATGCGTTATGCGTTATGCGTTATTCGTTAAGCGTTATGCTTTATGCGTTATGCGTTATGCGTAATGCGTTATGAGTAATGTGTCATGCGTTATGCGTTATGCGTTATTCGTTAAGCGTTATGCTTTATGCGTTATGCGTTATGCGTTATGCGTTATGCGTTATGCGTTATGCGTTATGCGTTATGCGTCATGCGTCATGCGTAATGCGTTATGCGTTATGCGTTATGCGTTATGCGTTATGCGTTATGCGTTATGCGTTATGCGTTATGCGTTATGCGTTATGCGTTATGCGTTATGCGTTATGCGTTATCCGTTATGCGTTACGGGTTATGCGTTATGCGTTATGCGTTATGCGTTATGCGTTATGCGTTATGCGTTATGCGTTATGCGTTATGCGTTATGCGTTATGCGTTATGCGTTATGCGTTATGCGTTATGCGTTATGCGTTATGCGTTATGCGTTATGCGTTATGCGTTATGCGTTATGCGTTATGCGTTATGCGTTATGCGTTATGCGTTATGCGTTATGCGTTATGCGTTATGCGTTATGGGTTATGCGTTATGCGTTATGCGTTAAGCATTAAGCATTATGACTTTTTCATTGAGCGTTATGCGTTATGACTTTTCCATTGAGCGTTATGCGTTATTCGTTATGGGTTATGCGTTATGCGTTATGGGTTATGCGTTATGCGTTATGCGTTATGCGTTATGCGTTATGCGTTATGCGTTATGCGTTATGCGTTATCCGTTATGCGTTACGCGTTATGCGTTATGCGTTATGCGTTATGCGTTATGCGTTATGCGTTATCCGTTATGCGTTACGCGTTATGCGTTATGCGTTATGCGTTATGCGTTATGCGTTATGCGTTATGCGTTATGCGTTATGCGTTATGCGTTATGCGTTACGCGTTATGCGTTATGCGTTATGCGTTATGCGTTATGCGTTATGCGTTATCCGTTATGCGTTATGCGTTATGCGTTATGCGTTATGCGTTATGCGTTATGCGTTATGCGTTATGCGTTATGCGTTATGCGTTATGCGTTATGCGTTATGCGTTATGCGTTATGACTTTTTCATTGAGCGTTATGCGTTATGCGTAATGCGTTATGCATTATGCGTTATGCGTTATGCGTAATGCGTTATGAGTAATGTGTCATGCGTTATGCGTTATGGACTATGCTTTATGCGTTATGCGTTATGGGTTATCCGTTATGCGTCATGCGTTATCCGTTATGCGTTATGCGTTATGCGTTATGCGTTATGCGTTATGCGTTATGCGTTATGCGTTATGCGTTATGCGTTATGCGTTATGCGTTATGCGTTATGCGTTATGCGTTATGCGTTATGCGTTATGCGTTATGCGTTATGCGTTATGCGTTATGCGTTATGCGTTATGCGTTATGCGTTATGCGTTATGCGTTATGCGTTATGGGTTATGCGTTATGCGTTATGCGTTATGCGTTATGCGTTATGCGTTATGCGTTATGCGTTATGCGTTATGCGTTATGCGTTATGCGTTATGCGTTATGCGTTATGGGTTATGCGTTATGCGTTATGCGTTAAGCATTAAGCATTATGACTTTTTCATTGAGCGTTATGCGTTATGACTTTTCCATTGAGCGTTATTCGTTATGCGTTATGCGTTATGCGTTATGCGTTATGCGTTATGCGATGTGCGTTATGCGTTATGCGTTATGCGTTATGCGTTATGCGTTATGCGTTATGCGTTATGCGTTATGCGTTATGCGTTATGCGTTATGCGTTATGCGTTATGCGTTATGCGTTATGCGTTATGCGTTATGCGTTATGCGTTATGCGTTATGCGTTATGCGTTATGCGTTATGCGTTATGCGTTATGCGTTATGCGTTATGCGTTATGCGTTATGCGTTATGCGTTATGCGTTATGCGTTATGCGTTATGCGTTATGCGTTATGCGTTATGCGTTATGCGTTATGCGTTATGCGTTATGCGTTATGCGTTATGCGTTATGCGTTATGCGTTATGCGTTATGCGTTATGCGTTATGCGTTATGCATTATGCGTTATGCGTTATCCGTTATGCGTTATGCGTTATGCGTTATGCGAAATGCGACATGCGTTAAGCGTTATGCGTTATGCATTATGCGTTATCCGTTATGCGTTATGCGTTATGCGTAATGCGTTATGAGTAATGTGTCATGCGTTATGCGTTATGCGTTATTCGTTAAGCGTTATGCTTTATGCGTTATGCGTTATGCGTTATGCGTTATGCGTTATGCGTTATGCGTTATGCGTTATGCGTTATGCGTTATGCGTTATGCGTTATGCGTTATGCGTTATGCGTTATGCGTTATGCGTTATGCGTTATGCGTTATGCGTTATGCGTTATGCGTTATGCGTTATGCGTTATGCGTTATGCGTTATGCGTTATGCGTTATGCGTTATGCGTTATGCGTTATGCGTTATGCGTTATGCGTTATGCGTTATGCGTTATGCGTTATGCGTTATGCGTTATGCGTTATGCGTTATGCGTTATGCGTTATGCGTTATGCGTTATGCGTTATGCGTTATGCGTTATGCGTTATGCGTTATGCGTTATGCGTTATGCGTTATGCGTTATGCGTTATGCGTTATGCGTTATGCGTTATGCGTTATGCGTTATGCGTTATGCGTAATGCGTTATGAGTAATGTGTCATGCGTTATGCGTTATGCGTTATTCGTTAAGCGTTATGCTTTATGCGTTATGCGTTATGCGTTATGCGTTATGCGTTATGCGATATGCGTCATGCGTTAAGCGTTATGCGTTATGCATTATGCGTTATCCGTTATGCGTTATGCGTTATGCGTAATGCGTTATGAGTAATGTGTCATGCGTTATGCGTTATGCGTTATTCGTTAAGCGTTATGCTTTATGCGTTATGCGTTATGCGTTATGCGTTATGCGTTATGCGTTATGCGTTATGCGTTATGCGTCATGCGTCATGCGTAATGCGTTATGCGTTATGCGTTATGCGTTATGCGTTATGCGTTATGCGTTATGCGTTATGCGTTATGCGTTATGCGTTATGCGTTATGCGTTATCCGTTATGCGTTACGGGTTATGCGTTATGCGTTATGCGTTATGCGTTATGCGTTATGCGTTATGCGTTATGCGTTATGCGTTATGCGTTATGCGTTATGCGTTATGCGTTATGCGTTATGGTATGCGTTATGCGTTATGCGTTATGCGTTTATGCGTTATGCGTTATGCGTTATGCGTTATGCGTTATGCGTTATGCGTTATGCGTTATGCGTTATGCGTTATGGGTTATGCGTTATGCGTTATGCGTTAAGCATTAAGCATTATGACTTTTTCATTGAGCGTTATGCGTTATGACTTTTCCATGAGCGTTATGCGTTATTCGTTATGGGTTATGCGTTATGCGTTATGGGTTATGCGTTATGCGTTATGCGTTATGCGTTATGCGTTATGCGTTATGCGTTATGCGTTATGCGTTATCCGTTATGCGTTACGCGTTATCCGTTATGCGTTATGCGTTATGCGTTATGCGTTATGCGTTATCCGTTATGCGTTACGCGTTATGCGTTATGCGTTATGCGTTATGCGTTATGCGTTATGCGTTATGCGTTATGCGTTATGCGTTATGCGTTAGGCGTTACGCGTTATGCGTTATGCGTTATGCGTTATGCGTTATGCGTTATGCGTTATGCGTTATCGTTATGCGTTATGCGTTATGCGTTATGCGTTATGCGTTATGCGTTATGCGTTATGCGTTATGCGTTATGCGTTATGCGTTATGCGTTATGCGTTATGCGTTATGCGTTATGCGTTATGCGTTATGCGTTATGCGTTATGCGTTATGCGTTATGCGTTATGCGTTATGCGTTATGCGTTATGCGTTATGCGTTATGCGTTATGCGTTATGCGTTATGCGTTATGCGTTATGCGTTATGCGTTATGCGTTATGCGTTATGCGTTATGCGTTATGCGTTATGCGTTATGCGTTATGCGTTATGCGTTATGCGTTATGCGTTATGCGTTATGCGTTATGCGTTATGCGTTATGCGTTATGCGTTATGCGTTATGCGTTATGCGTTATGCGTTATGCGTTATGCGTTATGCGTTATGCGTTATGCGTTATGCGTTATGCGTTATGCGTAATGCGTTATGCGTTATGGGTTATGCGTTATGCGTTATGCGTTAAGCATTAAGCATTATGACTTTTTCATTGAGCGTTATGCGTTATGACTTTTCCATTGAGCGTTATGCGTTATGCGTTATGCGTTATGCGTTATGCGTTATGCGTTATGCGTTATGCGTTATGCGTTATGCGTTATGCGTTATGCGTTATGCGTTATGCGTTATGCGTTATTCGTTATGCGTTATGCGTTATGCGTTATGCGTTATGCGTTATGCGTTAGTGCGTTATGCGTTATGCGTTATGCGTTATGCGTTATGCGTTATGCGTTATGCGTTATGCGTTATGCGTTATGCGTTATGCGTTATGCGTTATGCGTTATGCGTTATGCGTTATGCGTTATGCGTTATGCGTTATGCGTTATGCGTTATGCGTTATGCGTTATGCGTTATGCGTTATGCGTTATGCGTTATGCGTTATGCGTTATTCGTTATGCGTTATGCGTTATGCGTTATGCGTTATGCGTTATGCGATGTGCGTTATGCGTTATGCGTTATGCGTTATGCGTTATGCGTTATGCGTTATGCGTTATGCGTTATGCGTTATGCGTTATGCGTTATGCGTTATGCGTTATGCGTTATGCGTTATGCGTTATGCGTTAAGCATTATGACTTTTTCATTGAGCGTTATGCGTTATGACTTTTCCATTGAGCGTTATGCGTTATTCGTTATGGGTTATGCGTTATGCGTTATGGGTTATGCGTTATGCGTTATGCGTTATGCGTTATGCGTTATGCGTTATGCGTTATGCGTTATGCATTATGCGTTATGCGTTATCCGTTATGCGTTATGCGTTATGCGTTATGCGATATGCGTCATGCGTTAAGCGTTATGCGTTATGCATTATGCGTTATCCGTTATGCGTTATGCGTTATGCGTAATGCGTTATGAGTAATGTGTCATGCGTTATGCGTTATGCGTTATTCGTTAAGCGTTATGCTTTATGCGTTATGCGTTATGCGTTATGCGTTATGCGTTATGCGTTATGCGTTATGCGTTATGCGTCATGCGTCATGCGTAATGCGTTATGCGTTATGCGTTATGCGTTATGCGTTATGCGTTATGCGTTATGCGTTATGCGTTATGCGTTATGCGTTATGCGTTATGCGTTATGCGTTATGCGTTATCCGTTATGCGTTACGGGTTATGCGTTATGCGTTATGCGTTATGCGTTATGCGTTATGCGTTATGCGTTATGCGTTATGCGTTATGCGTTATGCGTTATGCGTTATGCGTTATGCGTTATGCGTTATGCGTTATGCGTTATGCGTTATGCGTTATGCGTTATGCGTTATGCGTTATGCGTTATGCGTTATGCGTTATGCGTTATGCGTTATGCGTTATGCGTTATGGGTTATGCGTTATGCGTTATGCGTTAAGCATTAAGCATTATGACTTTTTCATTGAGCGTTATGCGTTATGACTTTTCCATTGAGCGTTATGCGTTATTCGTTATGGGTTATGCGTTATGCGTTATGGGTTATGCGTTATGCGTTATGCGTTATGCGTTATGCGTTATGCGTTATGCGTTATGCGTTATGCGTTATGCGTTATCCGTTATGCGTTACGCGTTATGCGTTATGCGTTTATGCGTTATGCGTTATGCGTTATGCGTTATGCGTTATGCGTTATGCGTTATGCGTTATGCGTTATGCGTTACGCGTTATGCGTTATGCGTTATGCGTTATGCGTTATGCGTTATGCGTTATGCGTTATGCGTTATGCGTTATGCGTTATGCGTTATGCGTTATGCGTTATGCGTTATGCGTTATGCGTTATGCGTTATGCGTTATGCGTTATGCGTTATGCGTTATGCGTTATGCGTTATGCGTTATGCGTTATGCGTTATGCGTTATGCGTTATGCGTTATGCGTTATGCGTTATGCGTTATGCGTTATGCGTTATGCGTTATGCGTTATGCGTTATGCGTTATGCGTTATGCGTTATGCGTTATGCGTTATGCGTTATGCGTTATGCGTTATGCGTTATGCGTTATGCGTTATGCGTTATGCGTTATGCGTTATGGGTTATGCGTTATGCGTTATGCGTTATGCGTTATGCGTTATGCGTTATGCGTTATGCGTTATGCGTTATGCGTTATGCGTTATGCGTTATGCGTTATGCGTTATGCGTTATGGGTTATGCGTTATGCGTTATGCGTTAAGCATTAAGCATTATGACTTTTTCATTGAGCGTTATGCGTTATGACTTTTCCATTGAGCGTTATGCGTTATGCGTTATGCGTTATGCGTTATGCGTTATGCGTTATGCGTTATGCGTTATGCGTTATGCGTTATGCGTTATTCGTTATGCGTTATGCGTTATGCGTTATGCGTTATGCGTTATGCGATGTGCGTTATGCGTTATGCGTTATGCGTTATGCGTTATGCGTTATGCGTTATGCGTTATGCGTTATGCGTTATGCGTTATGCGTTATGCGTTATGCGTTATGCGTTATGCGTTATGCGTTATGCGTTATGCGTTATGCGTTAAGCATTATGACTTTTTCATTGAGCGTTATGCGTTATGACTTTTCCATTGAGCGTTATGCGTTATTCGTTATGGGTTATGCGTTATGCGTTATGGGTTATGCGTTATGCGTTATGCGTTATGCGTTATGCGTTATGCGTTATGCGTTATGCGTTATGCGTTATGCGTTATGCGTTATGCGTTATGCGTTATGCGTTATGCGTTATGCGTTATGCGTTATGCGTTATGCGTTATGCGTTATGCGTTATGCGTTATGCGTTATGCGTTATGCGTTTATGCGTTATGCGTTATGCGTTATGCGTTATGCGTTATGCGTTATGCGTTATGCGTTATGCGTTATGCGTTATGCGTTATGCGTTATGCGTTATGCGTTATGCGTTATGCGTTATGCGTTATGCGTTATGCGTTATGCGTTATGCGTTATGCGTTATGCGTTATGCGTTATGCGTTATGCGTTATGCGTTATGCGTTATGCGTTATGGGTTATGCGTTATGCGTTATGCGTTAAGCATTAAGCATTATGACTTTTTCATTGAGCGTTATGCGTTATGACTTTTCCATTGAGCGTTATGCGTTATTCGTTATGGGTTATGCGTTATGCGTTATGCGTTATGCGTTATGCGTTATGCGTTATGCGTTATGCGTTATGCGTTATGCGTTATGCGTTATGCGTTATGCGTTATGCGTTATGCGTTATGCGTTATCCGTTATGCGTTATGCGTTATGCGTTATGCGATATGCGTCATGCGTTAAGCGTTATGCGTTATGCATTATGCGTTATCCGTTATGCGTTATGCGTTATGCGTAATGCGTTATGAGTAATGTGTCATGCGTTATGCGTTATGCGTTATTCGTTAAGCGTTATGCGTTATTCGTTATGCGTTATGCGTTATGCGTTATGCGTTATGCGTTATGCGTTATGCGTTATGCGATATGCGTTATGCGTTATGCGTTATGCGTTATGCGTTATGCGTTATGCGTTACGCGTTATGCGTTACGCGTTATGCGTTATGCGTTATGCGTTATGCGTTATGCGTTTATGCGTTATGCGTTATTCGTTATGCGTTATGCGTTAATGCGTTATGCGTTATGCGTTATGCGTTATGCGATGTGCGTTATGCGTTATGCGTTATGCGTTATGCGTTATGCGTTATGCGTTATGCGTTATGCGTTATGCGTTATGCGTTATGCGTTATGCGTTATGCGTTATGCGTTATGCGTTATGCGTTATGCGTTATGCGTTAAGCATTATGACTTTTTCATTGAGCGTTATGCGTTATGACTTTTCCATTGAGCGTTATGCGTTATTCGTTATGGGTTATGCGTTATGCGTTATGGGTTATGCGTTATGCGTTATGCGTTATGCGTTATGACTTTTTCATTGAGCGTTATGCGTTATGCGTAATGCGTTATGCATTATGCGTTATGCGTTATGCGTTATGCGTTATGCGTTATGCGTTATGCGTTATGACTTTTTCATTGATGTTATGCGTTATGCGTAATGCGTTATGCATTATGCGTTATGCGTTTATGCGTTATGCGTTATGCGTTATGCGTTATGCGTTATGCGTTATGCGTTATGCGTTATGGTTATGCGTTATGCGTTATGCGTTAAGCATTAAGCATTATGACTTTTTCATTGAGCGTTATGCGTTATGACTTTTCCATTGAGCGTTATGCGTTATTCGTTATGGGTTATGCGTTATGCGTTATGGGTTATGCGTTATGCGTTATGCGTTATGCGTTATGCGTTATGCGTTATGCGTTATGCGTTATGCGTTATGCGTTATGCGTTATGCGTTATGCGTTATGCGTTATGCGTTATGCGTTATGCGTTATGCGTTATGCGTTAAGCATTATGACTTTTTCATTGAGCGTTATGCGTTATGACTTTTCATTGAGCGTTATGCGTTATTCGTTATGCGTTATGCGTTATGCGTTATGCGTTATGCGTTATGCGTTATGCGTTATGCGTTATGCGTTATGCGTTATGCGTTATGCGTTATGCGTTATGCGTTATGCGTTATGCGTTATGCGTTATGCGTATGCGTTATGCGTTATGCGTTATGCGTTATGCGTTATGCGTTATGCGTTATGCGTTATGCGTTATGCGTTATGCGTTATGCGTTATGCGTTATGCGTTATGCGTATGCGTTATGCGTTATGCGTTATGCGTTATGCGTTATGCGTTATGCGTTATGCGTTATGCGTTATGCGTTATGCGTTATGCGTTATGCGTTATGCGTTATGCGTTATGCGTTATGCGTTATGCGTTATGCGTTATGCGTTATGCGTTATGCGTTATGCGTTATGCGTTATGCGTTATGCGTTATGCGTTATGCGTTATGCGTTATGCGTTATGCGTTATGCGTTATGCGTTATGCGTTATGCGTTATGCGTTATGCGTTATGCGTTATGCGTTATGCGTTTTATGCGTTATGCGTTATGCGTTATGCGTTATGCGTTATGCGTTATGCGTTATGCGTTTATGCGTTATGCGTTATGCGTTATGCGTTATGCGTTATGCGTTATGCGTTATGCGTTATGCGTTATGCGTTATCCGTTATGCGTTATGC
>NW_027469514.1:0-113858 GCF_051020765.1 Lasioglossum baleicum
ATAACGCATAACGCATAACGCATAACGCATAACGCATAACGCATAACGCATAACGCATAACGCATAACGCATAACGCATAACGCATAACGCATAACGCATAACGCATAACGCATAACGCATAACGCATAACGCATAACGCATAACGCATAACGCATAACGCATAACGCATAACGCATAACGCATAACGCATAACGCATAACGCATAACGCATAACGCATAACGCATAACGCATAACGCATAACGCATAACGCATAACGCATAACGCATAACGCATAACGCATAACGCATAACGCATAACGCATAACGCATAACGCATAACGCATAACGCATAACGCATAACGCATAACGTTCAATGAAAAAGTCATAACGCATAACGCATATCGCATAACCCGTAAAGCACAACGCATAACACATAACGCATAACACATAACGCATAACGCATAACGCATAACGCATAACGCATAACGCATAACGCATAACGCATAACGCATAACGCATAACGCATAACGCATAACGCATAACGCATAACGCATAACGCATAACGCATAACGCATAACGCATAACACATAACGCATAACGCATATCGCATATCGCATAACGTATAACGCTTAACGCATAACGCGTAACGCGTAACGCGTAACGCATAACGCATAACGCATAACGCATAACGCATAACGCATAACGCATAACGCATAACGCATAACGCATAACGCATAACGCATAACGCATAACGCATAACGCATAACGCATAACGCATAACGCATAACGCATAACGCATAACGCATAACGCATAACGCATAACGCATAACGCATAACGCATAACGCATAACGCATAACGCATAACGCATAACGCATAACGCATAACGCATAACGCATAACGCATAACGCATAACGCATAACGCATAACGCATAACGCATAACGCATAACGCAACGCATAACGCATAACGCATAACGGATAACGCATAACGGATAACGCATGGTGCATAACGCATAACGCATAACGCATAACGCATAACGCATAACGCATAACGCATAACGCATAACGCATAACGCATAACGCATAAGGCATAACGCATAACGCATAACGCATAACGCATAACGCATAACGCATAACGCATAACACATAACGCATAACGCATATCGCATATCGCATAACGTATAACGCTTAACGCATAACGCGTAACGCGTAACGCGTAACGCATAACGCATAACGCATAACGCATACCGCATAACGCATAACGCATAACGCATAACGCATAACGCATAACGCATAACGCATAACGCATAACGCATAACGCATAACGCATAACGCATAACGCATAACGCATAACGCATAACGCATAACGCATAACGCATAACGCATAACGCATAACGCATAACGCATAACGCATAACGCATAACGCATAACGCATAACGCATAACGCATAACGTTCAATGAAAAAGTCATAACGCATAACGCATATCGCATAACCCGTAAAGCACAACGCATAACACATAACGCATAACACATAACGCATAACGCATAACGCATAACGCATAACGCATAACGCATAACGCATAACGCATAACGCATAACGCATAACGCATAACGCATAACGCATAACGCATAACGCATAACGCATAAGGCATAACGCATAACGCATAACGCATAACGCATAACGCATAACGCATAACGCATAACGCATAACGCATAACGCATAACGCATAACGCATAACGCATAACGCATAACGCATAACGCATAACGCATAACGCATAACGCATAACGCATAACGCATAACGCATAACGCATAACGCATAACGCATAACGCATAACGCATAACGCATAACGCATATCGCATAACGTATAACGCTTAACGCATAACGCATAACGCATAACGCATAACGCATAACGCATAACGCATAACGCATAACGCATAACGCATAACGCATAACGCATAACGCATAACGCATAACGTTCAATGAAAAAGTCATAACGCATAACGCATATCGCATAACCCGTAAAGCACAACGCATAACACATAACGCATAACACATAACGCATAACGCATAACGCATACCGCATAACGCATAACGCATAACGCATAACGTATAACGCATAACGCATAACGCATAACGCATAACGCATAACGCATAACGCATAACGCATAACGCATAACGCATAACGCATAACGCATAACGCATAACGCATAACGCATAACGCATAACGCATAACGCATAACGCATAACGCATAACGCATAACGCATAACGCATAACGCATAACGCATAACGCATAACGCATAACGCATAACGCATAACGCATAACGCATAACGCATAACGCATAACGCATAACGCATAACGCATAACGCATAACGCATAACGCATAACGCATAACGCATAACGCATAACGCATAACGCATAACGCATAACGCATAACGCATAACGCATAACGTTCAATGAAAAAGTCATAACGCATAACGCATATCGCATAACCCGTAAAGCACAACGCATAACACATAACGCATAACACATAACGCATAACGCATAACGCATAACGCATAACGCATAACGCATAACGCATAACGCATAACGCATAACGCATAACGCATAACGCATAACGCATAACGCATAACGCATAACGCATAACGCATAACGCATAACGCATAACGCATAACGCATAACGCATAACGCATAACGCATAACGCATAACGCATAACGCATAACGCATAACGCATAACGCATAACGCATACCGCATAACGCATAACGCATAACGCATAACGCATAACGCATAACGCATAACGCATAACGCATAACGCATAACGCATAACGCATAACGCATAACGCATAACGCATAACGCATAACGCATAACGCATAACGCATAACGCATAACGCATAACGCATAACGCATAACGCATAACGCATAACGCATAACGCATAACGCATAACGCATAACGCATAACGCATAACGCATAACGCATAACGGATAACGCATAACGGATAACGCATGGTGCATAACGCATAACGCATAACGCATAACGCATAACGCATAACGCATAACGCATAACGCATAACGCATAACGCATAACGCATAACGCATAACGCATAACGCATAACGCATAACGCATAACGCATAACGCATAACGCATAACGCATAACGCATAACGCATAACGCATAACGCATAACGCATAACGCATAACGCATAACGCATAACGCATAACGCATAACGCATAACGCATAACGCATAACGCATAACGCATAACGCATAACGCATAACGCATAACGCATAACGTTCAATGAAAAAGTCATAACGCATAACACATAACGCATAACACATAACGCATAACGCATAACGCATAACGCATAACGCATAACGCATAACGCATAACGCATAACGCATAACGCATAACGCATAACGCATAACGCATAACGCATAACGCATAACACATAACGCATAACGCATATCGCATAACGTATAACGCTTAACGCATAACGCATAACGCATAACGCATAACGCATAACGCGTAACGCATAACGGATAACGCATAACGGATAACGCATGGCGCATAACGCATAACGCATAACGCATAACGCATGACGCATAACGCAGAACGCAGAACGCATAACGCATGACGCATAACGCATAACGCATAACGAATAACGCATATCGCATAACGCATAACGCTTAACGCATAACGCATAACGCATAACGCATAACGCATAACACATAACGCATAACGCATAACGCATAACGCATAACACATAACGCATAACGCATATCGCATAACGTATAACGCTTAACGCATAACGCATAACGCATAACGCATAACGCATAACGCATAACGCGTAACGCATAACGGATAACGCATAACGGATAACGCATGGCGCATAACGCATAACGCATAACGCATAACGCATAACGCATAACGCATAACGCATAACGCATAACGCATAACGCATAACGCATAAGGCATAAGGCATAACGCATAACGCATAACGCATAACGCATAACGCATAACGCATAACGCATAACGCATAACGCATAACGCATAACGCATAAGGCATAAGGCATAACGCATAACGCATAACGCATAACGCATAACGCATAACGCATAACGCATAACGCATAACGCATAACGCATAACGCATAACGCATAACGCATAACGCATAACGCATAACGCATAACGTATAACGCAGAACGCATAACGCATAACGCATGACGCATAACGCAGAACGCAGAACGCATAACGCATGACGCATAACGCATAACGCATAACGAATAACGCATATCGCATAACGCATAACGCTTAACGCATAACGCATAACGCATAACGCATAACGCATAACACATAACGCATAACGCATAACGCATAACGCATAACGCATAACACATAACGCATAACGCATATCGCATAACGTATAACGCTTAACGCATAACGCATAACGCATAACGCATAACGCATAACGCGTAACGCATAACGGATAACGCATAACGGATAACGCATGGCGCATAACGCATAACGCATAACGCATAACGCATAACGCATAACGCATAACGCATAACGCATAACGCATAACGCATAAGGCATAAGGCATAACGCATAACGCATAACGCATAACGCATAACGCATAACGCATAACGCATAACGCATAACGCATAACGCATAACGCATAACGCATAACGCATAACGCATAACGCATAACGCATAACGCATAACGCATAACGCATAACGCATAACGCATAACGCATAACGCATAACGCATAACACATAACGCATAACGCATATCGCATATCGCATAACGTATAACGCTTAACGCATAACGCGTAACGCGTAACGCGTAACGCATAACGCATAACGCATAACGCATACCGCATAACGCATAACGCATAACGCATAACGCATAACGCATAACGCATAACGCATAACGCATAACGCATAACGCATAACGCATAACGCATAACGCATAACGCATAACGCATAACGCATAACGCATAACGCATGACGCATAACGCATAACGCATAACGAATAACGCATATCGCATAACGCATAACGCTTAACGCATAACGCATAACGCATAACGCATAACGCATAACACATAACGCATAACGCATAACGCATAACGCATAACACATAACGCATAACGCATATCGCATAACGTATAACGCTTAACGCATAACGCATAACGCATAACGCATAACGCATAACGCATAACGCGTAACGCATAACGGATAACGCATAACGGATAACGCATGGCGCATAACGCATAACGCATAACGCATAACGCATAACGCATAACGCATAACGCATAACGCATAACGCATAACGCATAACGCATAAGGCATAAGGCATAACGCATAACGCATAACGCATAACGCATAACGCATAACGCATAACGCATAACGCATAACGCATAACGCATAACGCATAAGGCATAAGGCATAACGCATAACGCATAACGCATAACGCATAACGCATAACGCATAACGCATAACGCATAACGCATAACGCATAACGCATAACGCATAACGCATAACGCATAACGCATAACGCATAACGTATAACGCAGAACGCATAACGCATAACGCATGACGCATAACGCAGAACGCAGAACGCATAACGCATGACGCATAACGCATAACGCATAACGAATAACGCATATCGCATAACGCATAACGCTTAACGCATAACGCATAACGCATAACGCATAACGCATAACGCATAACGCATAACGCATAACGCATAACGCATAACGTGTAACGCATAACGCATAACGCATAACGCATAACGCATAACGCATAACGCATAACGCATAACGCATAACACATAACGCATAACGCATATCGCATATCGCATAACGTATAACGCTTAACGCATAACGCGTAACGCGTAACGCGTAACGCATAACGCATAACGCATAACGCATAACGCATAACGCATAACGCATAACGCATAACGCATAACGCATAACGCATAACGCATAACGCATAACGCATAACGCATAACGCATAACGCATAACGCATAACGCATAACGCATAACGCATAACGCATAACGCATAACGCATAACGCATAACGCATAACGCATAACGCATAACGCATAACGCATAACGCATAACGCATAACGCATAACGCATAACGCATAACGCATAACGCATAACGCATAACGCATAACGCATAACGCATAACGCATAACGCATAACGGATAACGCATAACGGATAACGCATGGTGCATAACGCATAACGCATAACGCATAACGCATAACGCATAACGCATAACGCATAACGCATAACGCATAACGCATAAGGCATAACGCATAACGCATAACGCATAACGCATAACGCATAACGCATAACGCATAACGCATAACACATAACGCATAACGCATATCGCATATCGCATAACGTATAACGCTTAACGCATAACGCGTAACGCGTAACGCGTAACGCATAACGCATAACGCATAACGCATACCGCATAACGCATAACGCATAACGCATAACGCATAACGCATAACGCATAACGCATAACGCATAACGCATAACGCATAACGCATAACGCATAACGCATAACGCATAACGCATAACGCATAACGCATAACGCATAACGCATAACGCATAACGCATAACGCATAACGCATAACGCATAACGCATAACGCATAACGCATAACGCATAACGTTCAATGAAAAAGTCATAACGCATAACGCATATCGCATAACCCGTAAAGCACAACGCATAACACATAACGCATAACACATAACGCATAACGCATAACGCATAACGCATAACGCATAACGCATAACGCATAACGCATAACGCATAACGCATAACGCATAACGCATAACGCATAACGCATAACGCATAACGCATAACGCATAAGGCATAACGCATAACGCATAACGCATAACGCATAACGCATAACGCATAACGCATAACGCATAACGCATAACGCATAACGCATAACGCATAACGCATAACGCATAACGCATAACGCATAACGCATAACGCATAACGCATAACGCATAACGCATAACGCATAACGCATAACGCATAACGCATAACGCATAACGCATAACGCATAACGCATATCGCATAACGTATAACGCTTAACGCATAACGCATAACGCATAACGCATAACGCATAACGCATAACGCATAACGCATAACGCATAACGCATAACGCATAACGCATAACGCATAACGCATAACGTTCAATGAAAAAGTCATAACGCATAACGCATATCGCATAACCCGTAAAGCACAACGCATAACACATAACGCATAACACATAACGCATAACGCATAACGCATACCGCATAACGCATAACGCATAACGCATAACGTATAACGCATAACGCATAACGCATAACGCATAACGCATAACGCATAACGCATAACGCATAACGCATAACGCATAACGCATAACGCATAACGCATAACGCATAACGCATAACGCATAACGCATAACGCATAACGCATAACGCATAACGCATAACGCATAACGCATAACGCATAACGCATAACGCATAACGCATAACGCATAACGCATAACGCATAACGCATAACGCATAACGCATAACGCATAACGCATAACGCATAACGCATAACGCATAACGTTCAATGAAAAAGTCATAACGCATAACGCATATCGCATAACCCGTAAAGCACAACGCATAACACATAACGCATAACACATAACGCATAACGCATAACGCATAACGCATAACGCATAACGCATAACGCATAACGCATAACGCATAACGCATAACGCATAACGCATAACGCATAACGCATAACGCATAACGCATAACGCATAACGCATAACGCATAACGCATAACGCATAACGCATAACGCATAACGCATAACGCATAACGCATAACGCATAACGCATAACGCATAACGCATAACGCATAACGCATAACGCATAACGCATAACGCATACCGCATAACGCATAACGCATAACGCATAACGCATAACGCATAACGCATAACGCATAACGCATAACGCATAACGCATAACGCATAACGCATAACGCATAACGCATAACGCATAACGCATAACGCATAACGCATAACGCATAACGCATAACGCATAACGCATAACGCATAACGCATAACGCATAACGCATAACGCATAACGCATAACGCATAACGCATAACGCATAACGCATAACGCATAACGGATAACGCATAACGGATAACGCATGGTGCATAACGCATAACGCATAACGCATAACGCATAACGCATAACGCATAACGCATAACGCATAACGCATAACGCATAACGCATAACGCATAACGCATAACGCATAACGCATAACGCATAACGCATAACGCATAACGCATAACGCATAACGCATAACGCATAACGCATAACGCATAACGCATAACGCATAACGCATAACGCATAACGCATAACGCATAACGCATAACGCATAACGCATAACGCATAACGCATAACGCATAACGCATAACGTTCAATGAAAAAGTCATAACGCATAACACATAACGCATAACACATAACGCATAACGCATAACGCATAACGCATAACGCATAACGCATAACGCATAACGCATAACGCATAACGCATAACGCATAACGCATAACGCATAACACATAACGCATAACGCATATCGCATAACGTATAACGCTTAACGCATAACGCATAACGCATAACGCATAACGCATAACGCATAACGCGTAACGCATAACGGATAACGCATAACGGATAACGCATGGCGCATAACGCATAACGCATAACGCATAACGCATGACGCATAACGCAGAACGCAGAACGCATAACGCATGACGCATAACGCATAACGCATAACGAATAACGCATATCGCATAACGCATAACGCTTAACGCATAACGCATAACGCATAACGCATAACGCATAACACATAACGCATAACGCATAACGCATAACGCATAACACATAACGCATAACGCATATCGCATAACGTATAACGCGTAACGCATAACGCATAACGCATAACGCATAACGCATAACGCATAACGCGTAACGCATAACGGATAACGCATAACGGATAACGCATGGCGCATAACGCATAACGCATAACGCATAACGCATAACGCATAACGCATAACGCATAACGCATAACGCATAACGCATAACGCATAAGGCATAAGGCATAACGCATAACGCATAACGCATAACGCATAACGCATAACGCATAACGCATAACGCATAACGCATAACGCATAACGCATAAGGCATAAGGCATAACGCATAACGCATAACGCATAACGCATAACGCATAACGCATAACGCATAACGCATAACGCATAACGCATAACGCATAACGCATAACGCATAACGCATAACGCATAACGCATAACGCATAACGTATAACGCAGAACGCATAACGCATAACGCATGACGCATAACGCAGAACGCAGAACGCATAACGCATGACGCATAACGCATAACGCATAACGAATAACGCATATCGCATAACGCATAACGCTTAACGCATAACGCATAACGCATAACGCATAACGCATAACACATAACGCATAACGCATAACGCATAACGCATAACGCATAACACATAACGCATAACGCATATCGCATAACGTATAACGCTTAACGCATAACGCATAACGCATAACGCATAACGCATAACGCGTAACGCATAACGGATAACGCATAACGGATAACGCATGGCGCATAACGCATAACGCATAACGCATAACGCATAACGCATAACGCATAACGCATAACGCATAACGCATAAGGCATAAGGCATAACGCATAACGCATAACGCATAACGCATAACGCATAACGCATAACGCATAACGCATAACGCATAACGCATAACGCATAACGCATAACGCATAACGCATAACGCATAACGCATAACGCATAACGCATAACGCATAACGCATAACGCATAACGCATAACGCATAACGCATAACGCATAACACATAACGCATAACGCATATCGCATATCGCATAACGTATAACGCTTAACGCATAACGCGTAACGCGTAACGCGTAACGCATAACGCATAACGCATAACGCATACCGCATAACGCATAACGCATAACGCATAACGCATAACGCATAACGCATAACGCATAACGCATAACGCATAACGCATAACGCATAACGCATAACGCATAACGCATAACGCATAACGCATAACGCATAACGCATAACGCATAACGCATAACGCATAACGCATAACGCATAACGCATAACGCATAACGCATAACGCATAACGCATAACGCATAACGCATAACGCATAACGCATAACGCATAACGTTCAATGAAAAAGTCATAACGCATAACGCATATCGCATAACCCGTAAAGCACAACGCATAACACATAACGCATAACACATAACGCATAACGCATAACGCATAACGCATAACGCATAACGCATAACGCATAACGCATAACGCATAACGCATAACGCATAACGCATAACGCATAACGCATAACGCATAACGCATAACGCATAACGCATAACGCATAACGCATAACGCATAACGCATAACGCATAACGCATAACGCATAACGCATAACGCATAACGCATAACGCATAACACATAACGCATAACGCATATCGCATATCGCATAACGTATAACGCTTAACGCATAACGCGTAACGCGTAACGCGTAACGCATAACGCATAACGCATAACGCATAACGCATAACGCATAACGCATAACGCATAACGCATAACGCATAACGCATAACGCATAACGCATAACGCATAACGCATAACGCATAACGCATAACGCATAACGCATAACGCATAACGCATAACGCATAACGCATAACGCATAACGCATAACGCATATCGCATAACGCATAACGTTCAATGAAAAAGTCATAACGCATAACGCATATCGCATAACCCGTAAAGCACAACGCATAACACATAACGCATAACGCATAACACATAACGCATAACGCATAACGTATAACGCTTAACGCATAACGCATAACACATAACGCATAACGCATAACGCATAACGCATAACGCATAACGCATAACGCGTAACGCGTAACGCATAACGCATAACGCATAACGCATAACGCATAACGCATAACGCATAACGCATAACGCGTAACGCATAACGCATAACGCATAACGCATAACGCATAACGCATAACGCATAACGCATAACGCATAACGCATAACGCATAACGCATAACGCATAACGCATAACGCATAACGCATAACGCATAACGCATAACGCATAACGCATAACGCATAACGCATAACGCATAACGCATAACGCATAACGCATAACGCATAACGCATAACGCATAACGCATAACGCATAACGCATAACGCATAACGCATAACGCATAACGCATAACGCATAACGCATAACGCATAACGCATAACGCATAACGCATAACGCATAACGCATAACGCATAACGCATAACGCATAACGCATAACGCATAACGCATAACGCATAACGCATAACGCATAACGCATAACGCATAACGCATAACGCATAACGCATAACGCATAACGCATAACGCATAACGCGTAACGCATAACGGATAACGCATAACGGATAACGCATGGCGCATAACGCATAACGCATAACGCATAACGCATAACGCATAACGCATAACGCATAACGCATAAGGCATAAGGCATAACGCATAACGCATAACGCATAACGCATAACGCATAACGCATAACGCATAACGCATAACGCATAACGCATAACGCATAACGCATAACGCATAACGCATAACGCATAACGCATAACGTATAACGCAGAACGCATAACGCATAACGCATGACGCATAACGCAGAACGCAGAACGCATAACGCATGACGCATAACGCATAACGCATAACGAATAACGCATATCGCATAACGCATAACGCTTAACGCATAACGCATAACGCATAACGCATAACGCATAACACATAACGCATAACGCATAACGCATAACGCATAACGCATAACACATAACGCATAACGCATATCGCATAACGTATAACGCTTAACGCATAACGCATAACGCATAACGCATAACGCATAACGCGTAACGCATAACGGATAACGCATAACGGATAACGCATGGCGCATAACGCATAACGCATAACGCATAACGCATAACGCATAACGCATAACGCATAACGCATAAGGCATAAGGCATAACGCATAACGCATAACGCATAACGCATAACGCATAACGCATAACGCATAACGCATAACGCATAACGCATAACGCATAACGCATAACGCATAACGCATAACGCATAACGCATAACGCATAACGTTCAATGAAAAAGTCATAACGCATAACGCATATCGCATAACCCGTAAAGCACAACGCATAACACATAACGCATAACACATAACGCATAACGCATAACGCATAACGCATAACGCATAACGCATAACGCATAACGCATAACGCATAACGCATAACGCATAACGCATAACGCATAACGCATAACGCATAACGCATAACGCATAACGCATAACGCATAACGCATAACGCATAACGCATAACGCATAACACATAACGCATAACGCATATCGCATAACGTATAACGCTTAACGCATAACGCATAACGCATAACGCATAACGCATAACGCGTAACGCATAACGGATAACGCATAACGGATAACGCATGGCGCATAACGCATAACGCATAACGCATAACGCATGACGCATAACGCAGAACGCAGAACGCATAACGCATGACGCATAACGCATAACGCATAACGAATAACGCATATCGCATAACGCATAACGCTTAACGCATAACGCATAACGCATAACGCATAACGCATAACACATAACGCATAAAGCATAACGCATAACGCATAACACATAACGCATAACGCATATCGCATAACGTATAACGCTTAACGCATAACGCATAACGCATAACGCATAACGCATAACGCATAACGCGTAACGCATAACGGATAACGCATAACGGATAACGCATGGCGCATAACGCATAACGCATAACGCATAACGCATAACGCATAACGCATAACGCATAACGCATAACGCATAACGCATAACGCATAAGGCATAAGGCATAACGCATAACGCATAACGCATAACGCATAACGCATAACGCATAACGCATAACGCATAACGCATAACGCATAACGCATAAGGCATAAGGCATAACGCATAACGCATAACGCATAACGCATAACGCATAACGCATAACGCATAACGCATAACGCATAACGCATAACGCATAACGCATAACGCATAACGCATAACGCATAACGCATAACGCATAACGTATAACGCAGAACGCATAACGCATAACGCATGACGCATAACGCAGAACGCAGAACGCATAACGCATGACGCATAACGCATAACGCATAACGAATAACGCATATCGCATAACGCATAACGCTTAACGCATAACGCATAACGCATAACGCATAACGCATAACACATAACGCATAACGCATAACGCATAACGCATAACGCATAACACATAACGCATAACGCATATCGCATAACGTATAACGCTTAACGCATAACGCATAACGCATAACGCATAACGCATAACGCGTAACGCATAACGGATAACGCATAACGGATAACGCATGGCGCATAACGCATAACGCATAACGCATAACGCATAACGCATAACGCATAACGCATAACGCATAACGCATAACGCATAAGGCATAAGGCATAACGCATAACGCATAACGCATAACGCATAACGCATAACGCATAACGCATAACGCATAACGCATAACGCATAACGCATAACGCATAACGCATAACGCATAACGCATAACGCATAACGCATAACGCATAACGCATAACGCATAACGCATAACGCATAACGCATAACGCATAACGCATAACACATAACGCATAACGCATATCGCATATCGCATAACGTATAACGCTTAACGCATAACGCGTAACGCGTAACGCGTAACGCATAACGCATAACGCATAACGCATACCGCATAACGCATAACGCATAACGCATAACGCATAACGCATAACGCATAACGCATAACGCATAACGCATAACGCATAACGCATAACGCATAACGCATAACGCATAACGCATAACGCATAACGCATAACGCATGACGCATAACGCATAACGCATAACGAATAACGCATATCGCATAACGCATAACGCTTAACGCATAACGCATAACGCATAACGCATAACGCATAACACATAACGCATAACGCATAACGCATAACGCATAACACATAACGCATAACGCATATCGCATAACGTATAACGCTTAACGCATAACGCATAACGCATAACGCATAACGCATAACGCATAACGCGTAACGCATAACGGATAACGCATAACGGATAACGCATGGCGCATAACGCATAACGCATAACGCATAACGCATAACGCATAACGCATAACGCATAACGCATAACGCATAACGCATAACGCATAAGGCATAAGGCATAACGCATAACGCATAACGCATAACGCATAACGCATAACGCATAACGCATAACGCATAACGCATAACGCATAACGCATAAGGCATAAGGCATAACGCATAACGCATAACGCATAACGCATAACGCATAACGCATAACGCATAACGCATAACGCATAACGCATAACGCATAACGCATAACGCATAACGCATAACGCATAACGCATAACGTATAACGCAGAACGCATAACGCATAACGCATGACGCATAACGCAGAACGCAGAACGCATAACGCATGACGCATAACGCATAACGCATAACGAATAACGCATATCGCATAACGCATAACGCTTAACGCATAACGCATAACGCATAACGCATAACGCATAACGCATAACGCATAACGCATAACGCATAACGCATAACGCGTAACGCATAACGCATAACGCATAACGCATAACGCATAACGCATAACGCATAACGCATAACGCATAACACATAACGCATAACGCATATCGCATATCGCATAACGTATAACGCTTAACGCATAACGCGTAACGCGTAACGCGTAACGCATAACGCATAACGCATAACGCATAACGCATAACGCATAACGCATAACGCATAACGCATAACGCATAACGCATAACGCATAACGCATAACGCATAACGCATAACGCATAACGCATAACGCATAACGCATAACGCATAACGCATAACGCATAACGCATAACGCATAACGCATAACGCATAACGCATAACGCATAACGCATAACGCATAACGCATAACGCATAACGCATAACGCATAACGCATAACGCATAACGCATAACGCATAACGCATAACGCATAACGCATAACGCATAACGCATAACGCATAACGCATAACGGATAACGCATAACGGATAACGCATGGTGCATAACGCATAACGCATAACGCATAACGCATAACGCATAACGCATAACGCATAACGCATAACGCATAACGCATAAGGCATAACGCATAACGCATAACGCATAACGCATAACGCATAACGCATAACGCATAACGCATAACACATAACGCATAACGCATATCGCATATCGCATAACGTATAACGCTTAACGCATAACGCGTAACGCGTAACGCGTAACGCATAACGCATAACGCATAACGCATACCGCATAACGCATAACGCATAACGCATAACGCATAACGCATAACGCATAACGCATAACGCATAACGCATAACGCATAACGCATAACGCATAACGCATAACGCATAACGCATAACGCATAACGCATAACGCATAACGCATAACGCATAACGCATAACGCATAACGCATAACGCATAACGCATAACGCATAACGTTCAATGAAAAAGTCATAACGCATAACGCATATCGCATAACCCGTAAAGCACAACGCATAACACATAACGCATAACACATAACGCATAACGCATAACGCATAACGCATAACGCATAACGCATAACGCATAACGCATAACGCATAACGCATAACGCATAACGCATAACGCATAACGCATAACGCATAACGCATAACGCATAAGGCATAACGCATAACGCATAACGCATAACGCATAACGCATAACGCATAACGCATAACGCATAACGCATAACGCATAACGCATAACGCATAACGCATAACGCATAACGCATAACGCATAACGCATAACGCATAACGCATAACGCATAACGCATAACGCATAACGCATAACGCATAACGCATAACGCATAACGCATAACGCATAACGCATATCGCATAACGTATAACGCTTAACGCATAACGCATAACGCATAACGCATAACGCATAACGCATAACGCATAACGCATAACGCATAACGCATAACGCATAACGCATAACGCATAACGCATAACGTTCAATGAAAAAGTCATAACGCATAACGCATATCGCATAACCCGTAAAGCACAACGCATAACACATAACGCATAACACATAACGCATAACGCATAACGCATACCGCATAACGCATAACGCATAACGCATAACGTATAACGCATAACGCATAACGCATAACGCATAACGCATAACGCATAACGCATAACGCATAACGCATAACGCATAACGCATAACGCATAACGCATAACGCATAACGCATAACGCATAACGCATAACGCATAACGCATAACGCATAACGCATAACGCATAACGCATAACGCATAACGCATAACGCATAACGCATAACGCATAACGCATAACGCATAACGCATAACGCATAACGCATAACGCATAACGCATAACGCATAACGCATAACGCATAACGTTCAATGAAAAAGTCATAACGCATAACGCATATCGCATAACCCGTAAAGCACAACGCATAACACATAACGCATAACACATAACGCATAACGCATAACGCATAACGCATAACGCATAACGCATAACGCATAACGCATAACGCATAACGCATAACGCATAACGCATAACGCATAACGCATAACGCATAACGCATAACGCATAACGCATAACGCATAACGCATAACGCATAACGCATAACGCATAACGCATAACGCATAACGCATAACGCATAACGCATAACGCATAACGCATAACGCATAACGCATAACGCATAACGCATACCGCATAACGCATAACGCATAACGCATAACGCATAACGCATAACGCATAACGCATAACGCATAACGCATAACGCATAACGCATAACGCATAACGCATAACGCATAACGCATAACGCATAACGCATAACGCATAACGCATAACGCATAACGCATAACGCATAACGCATAACGCATAACGCATAACGCATAACGCATAACGCATAACGCATAACGCATAACGCATAACGCATAACGGATAACGCATAACGGATAACGCATGGTGCATAACGCATAACGCATAACGCATAACGCATAACGCATAACGCATAACGCATAACGCATAACGCATAACGCATAACGCATAACGCATAACGCATAACGCATAACGCATAACGCATAACGCATAACGCATAACGCATAACGCATAACGCATAACGCATAACGCATAACGCATAACGCATAACGCATAACGCATAACGCATAACGCATAACGCATAACGCATAACGCATAACGCATAACGCATAACGCATAACGCATAACGCATAACGTTCAATGAAAAAGTCATAACGCATAACACATAACGCATAACACATAACGCATAACGCATAACGCATAACGCATAACGCATAACGCATAACGCATAACGCATAACGCATAACGCATAACGCATAACGCATAACGCATAACGCATAACGCATAACACATAACGCATAACGCATATCGCATAACGTATAACGCTTAACGCATAACGCATAACGCATAACGCATAACGCATAACGCATAACGCGTAACGCATAACGGATAACGCATAACGGATAACGCATGGCGCATAACGCATAACGCATAACGCATAACGCATGACGCATAACGCAGAACGCAGAACGCATAACGCATGACGCATAACGCATAACGCATAACGAATAACGCATATCGCATAACGCATAACGCTTAACGCATAACGCATAACGCATAACGCATAACGCATAACACATAACGCATAACGCATAACGCATAACGCATAACACATAACGCATAACGCATATCGCATAACGTATAACGCTTAACGCATAACGCATAACGCATAACGCATAACGCATAACGCATAACGCGTAACGCATAACGGATAACGCATAACGGATAACGCATGGCGCATAACGCATAACGCATAACGCATAACGCATAACGCATAACGCATAACGCATAACGCATAACGCATAACGCATAACGCATAAGGCATAAGGCATAACGCATAACGCATAACGCATAACGCATAACGCATAACGCATAACGCATAACGCATAACGCATAACGCATAACGCATAAGGCATAAGGCATAACGCATAACGCATAACGCATAACGCATAACGCATAACGCATAACGCATAACGCATAACGCATAACGCATAACGCATAACGCATAACGCATAACGCATAACGCATAACGCATAACGCATAACGTATAACGCAGAACGCATAACGCATAACGCATGACGCATAACGCAGAACGCAGAACGCATAACGCATGACGCATAACGCATAACGCATAACGAATAACGCATATCGCATAACGCATAACGCTTAACGCATAACGCATAACGCATAACGCATAACGCATAACACATAACGCATAACGCATAACGCATAACGCATAACGCATAACACATAACGCATAACGCATATCGCATAACGTATAACGCTTAACGCATAACGCATAACGCATAACGCATAACGCATAACGCGTAACGCATAACGGATAACGCATAACGGATAACGCATGGCGCATAACGCATAACGCATAACGCATAACGCATAACGCATAACGCATAACGCATAACGCATAACGCATAAGGCATAAGGCATAACGCATAACGCATAACGCATAACGCATAACGCATAACGCATAACGCATAACGCATAACGCATAACGCATAACGCATAACGCATAACGCATAACGCATAACGCATAACGCATAACGCATAACGCATAACGCATAACGCATAACGCATAACGCATAACGCATAACGCATAACACATAACGCATAACGCATATCGCATATCGCATAACGTATAACGCTTAACGCATAACGCGTAACGCGTAACGCGTAACGCATAACGCATAACGCATAACGCATACCGCATAACGCATAACGCATAACGCATAACGCATAACGCATAACGCATAACGCATAACGCATAACGCATAACGCATAACGCATAACGCATAACGCATAACGCATAACGCATAACGCATAACGCATAACGCATAACGCATAACGCATAACGCATAACGCATAACGCATAACGCATAACGCATAACGCATAACGCATAACGCATAACGCATAACGCATAACGCATAACGCATAACGCATAACGCATAACGTTCAATGAAAAAGTCATAACGCATAACGCATATCGCATAACCCGTAAAGCACAACGCATAACACATAACGCATAACACATAACGCATAACGCATAACGCATAACGCATAACGCATAACGCATAACGCATAACGCATAACGCATAACGCATAACGCATAACGCATAACGCATAACGCATAACGCATAACGCATAACGCATAACGCATAACGCATAACGCATAACGCATAACGCATAACGCATAACGCATAACGCATAACGCATAACGCATAACGCATAACGCATAACGCATAACACATAACGCATAACGCATATCGCATATCGCATAACGTATAACGCTTAACGCATAACGCGTAACGCGTAACGCGTAACGCATAACGCATAACGCATAACGCATAACGCATAACGCATAACGCATAACGCATAACGCATAACGCATAACGCATAACGCATAACGCATAACGCATAACGCATAACGCATAACGCATAACGCATAACGCATAACGCATAACGCATAACGCATAACGCATAACGCATAACGCATAACGCATATCGCATAACGCATAACGTTCAATGAAAAAGTCATAACGCATAACGCATATCGCATAACCCGTAAAGCACAACGCATAACACATAACGCATAACGCATAACACATAACGCATAACGCATAACGTATAACGCTTAACGCATAACGCATAACACATAACGCATAACGCATAACGCATAACGCATAACGCATAACGCATAACGCGTAACGCGTAACGCATAACGCATAACGCATAACGCATAACGCATAACGCATAACGCATAACGCATAACGCGTAACGCATAACGCATAACGCATAACGCATAACGCATAACGCATAACGCATAACGCATAACGCATAACGCATAACGCATAACGCATAACGCATAACGCATAACGCATAACGCATAACGCATAACGCATAACGCATAACGCATAACGCATAACGCATAACGCATAACGCATAACGCATAACGCATAACGCATAACGCATAACGCATAACGCATAACGCATAACGCATAACGCATAACGCATAACGCATAACGCATAACGCATAACGCATAACGCATAACGCATAACGCATAACGCATAACGCATAACGCATAACGCATAACGCATAACGCATAACGCATAACGCATAACGCATAACGCATAACGCATAACGCATAACGCATAACGCATAACGCATAACGCATAACGCATAACGCATAACGCATAACGCATAACGCATAACGCATAACGCATAACGCATAACGCATAACGCGTAACGCATAACGGATAACGCATAACGGATAACGCATGGCGCATAACGCATAACGCATAACGCATAACGCATAACGCATAACGCATAACGCATAACGCATAACGCATAAGGCATAAGGCATAACGCATAACGCATAACGCATAACGCATAACGCATAACGCATAACGCATAACGCATAACGCATAACGCATAACGCATAACGCATAACGCATAACGCATAACGCATAACGCATAACGTATAACGCAGAACGCATAACGCATAACGCATGACGCATAACGCAGAACGCAGAACGCATAACGCATGACGCATAACGCATAACGCATAACGAATAACGCATATCGCATAACGCATAACGCTTAACGCATAACGCATAACGCATAACGCATAACGCATAACACATAACGCATAACGCATAACGCATAACGCATAACGCATAACACATAACGCATAACGCATATCGCATAACGTATAACGCTTAACGCATAACGCATAACGCATAACGCATAACGCATAACGCGTAACGCATAACGGATAACGCATAACGGATAACGCATGGCGCATAACGCATAACGCATAACGCATAACGCATAACGCATAACGCATAACGCATAACGCATAAGGCATAAGGCATAACGCATAACGCATAACGCATAACGCATAACGCATAACGCATAACGCATAACGCATAACGCATAACGCATAACGCATAACGCATAACGCATAACGCATAACGCATAACGCATAACGCATAACGTTCAATGAAAAAGTCATAACGCATAACGCATATCGCATAACCCGTAAAGCACAACGCATAACACATAACGCATAACACATAACGCATAACGCATAACGCATAACGCATAACGCATAACGCATAACGCATAACGCATAACGCATAACGCATAACGCATAACGCATAACGCATAACGCATAACGCATAACGCATAACGCATAACGCATAACGCATAACGCATAACGCATAACGCATAACGCATAACGCATAACGCATAACGCATAACGCATAACGCATAACGCATAACGCATAACGCATAACGCATAACGCATAACACATAACGCATAACGCATATCGCATATCGCATAACGTATAACGCTTAACGCATAACGCGTAACGCGTAACGCGTAACGCATAACGCATAACGCATAACGCATAACGCATACCGCATAACGCATAACGCATAACGCATAACGCATAACGCATAACGCATAACGCATAACGCATAACGCATAACGCATAACGCATAACGCATAACGCATAACGCATAACGCATAACGCATAACGCATAACGCATAACGCATAACGCATAACGCATAACGCATAACGCATAACGCATAACGCATAACGCATAACGTTCAATGAAAAAGTCATAACGCATAACGCATATCGCATAACCCGTAAAGCACAACGCATAACACATAACGCATAACACATAACGCATAACGCATAACGCATAACGCATAACGCATAACGCATAACGCATAACGCATAACGCATAACGCATAACGCATAACGCATAACGCATAACGCATAACGCATAACGCATAACGCATAACGCATAACGCATAACGCATAACGCATAACGCATAACGCATAACACATAACGCCTAACGCATATCGCATATCGCATAACGTATAACGCTTAACGCATAACGCGTAACGCGTAACGCGTAACGCATAACGCATAACGCATAACGCATAACGCATAACGCATAACGCATAACGCATAACGCATAACGCATAACGCATAACGCATAACGCATAACGCATAACGCATAACGCATAACGCATAACGCATAACGCATAACGCATAACGCATAACGCATAACGCATAACGCATAACGCATAACGCATAACGCATAACGCATAACGCATAACGCATAACGCATAACGCATAACGCATAACGCATAACGCATAACGCATAACGCATAACGCATAACGCATAACGCATAACGCATAACGCATAACGCATAACGCATAACGCATAACGCATAACGCATAACGCATAACGCATAACGCATAACGCATAACGCATAACGCATAACGCATAACGCATAACGCATAACGCATAACGCATAACGCATAACGCATAACGCATAACGCATAACGCATAACGCATAACGCATAACGCATAACGCATAACGCATAACGCATAACGCATAACGCATAACGCATAACGCATAACGCATAACGCATAACACATAACGCATAACGCATATCGCATAACGTATAACGCTTAACGCATAACGCATAACGCGTAACGCGTAACGCATAACGCATAACGCATAACGCATAACGCATAACGCATAACGCATAACGCATAACGCATAACGCATAACGCATAACGCATAACGAATAACGCATATCGCATAAGGCATAACGCTTAACGCATAACGCATAACGCATAACGCATAACGCATAACGCATAACGCATAACGCATAACGCATAACGCATAACGCATAACGCATAACGCATAACGCATAACGCATAACGCATAACGCATAACGCATAACGCATAACGCATAACGCATAACGCATAACGCATAACGCATAACGCATAACGCATAACGCGTAACGCGTAACGCATAACGCATAACGCATAACGCATAACGCATAACGCATAACGCATAAAGCATAACGCATAAAGCATAACGCATAACGCATAACGCATAACGCATAACGCATAACGCATAACGCATAACGCATAACGCATAACGCATAACGCATAACGCATAACGCATAACGCATAACGCATAACGCATAACGCATAACGCATAACGCATAACGCATAACGCATAACGCATAACGCATAACGCGTAACGCATAACGGATAACGCATAACGGATAACGCATGGCGCATAACGCATAACGCATAACGCATAACGCATAACGCATAACGCATAACGCATAACGCATAACGCATAACGCATAAGGCATAAGGCATAACGCATAACGCATAACGCATAACGCATAACGCATAACGCATAACGCATAACGCATAACGCATAACGCATAACGCATAACGCATAACGCATAACGCATAACGCATAACGCATAACGCATAACGCATAACGCATAACGCATAACGCATAACGCATAACGTTCAATGAAAAAGTCATAACGCATAACGCATATCGCATAACCCGTAAAGCACAACGCATAACACATAACGCATAACACATAACGCATAACGCATAACGCATAACGCATAACGCATAACGCATAACGCATAACGCATAACGCATAACGCATAACGCATAACGCATAACGCATAACGCATAACGCATAACGCATAACGCATAACGCATAACGCATAACGCATAACGCATAAAGCATAACGCATAACGCATAACGCGTAACGCGTAACGCGTAACGCGTAACGCATAACGCATAACGCATAACGCATAACGCATAACGCATAACGCATAACGCATAACGCATAACGCATAACGCATAACGCATAACGCATAACGCATAACGCATAACGCATAACGCATAACGCATAACGCATAACGCATAACGCATAACGCATAACGCATAACGCATAACGCATAACGCATAACGCATAACGCATAACGCATAACGCATAACGCATAACGCATAACGCATAACGCATAACGCATAACGCATAACGCATAACGCATAACGCATAACGCATAACGCATTACGCATAACGCATAACGCATAACGCATAACGCATAACGCATAACGCATAACGCATAACACATAACGCATAACGCATATCGCATAACGTATAACGCTTAACGCATAACGCATAACGCATAACGCGTAACGCATAACGGATAACGCATAACGGATAACGCATGGCGCATAACGCATAACGCATAACGCATAACGCATAACGCATAACGCATAAGGCATAACGCATAACGCATAACGCATAACGCATAACGCATAACGCATAACGCATAACGCATAACGCATAACGCATAACGCATAACGCATAACGCATAACGCATAACGCATAACGCATAACGCATAACGCATAACGCATAACGCATAACGCATAACGCATAACGCATAACGCATAACGCATAACGCATAACGCATAACGCATAACGCATAACGCATAACGCATATCGCATAACGCATAACGTTCAATGAAAAAGTCATAACGCATAACGCATATCGCATAACCCGTAAAGCACAACGCATAACACATAACGCATAACGCATAACACATAACGCATAACGCATAACGTATAACGCTTAACGCATAACGCATAACCCATAACGCATAACGCATAACGCATAACGCATAACGCATAACGCATAACGCGTAACGCGTAACGCATAACGCATAACGCATAACGCATAACGCATAACGCATAACGCATAACGCATAACGCATAACGCATAACGCATAACGCATAACGCATAACGCATAACGCATAACGCATAACGCATAACGCATAACGCATAACGCATAACGCATAACGCATAACGCATAACGCATAACGCATAACGCATAACGCATAACGCATAACGCATAACGCATAACGCATAACGCATAACGCATAACGCATAACGCATAACGCATAACGCATAACGCATAACGCATAACGCATAACGCATAACGCATAACGCATAACGCATAACGCATAACGCATAACGCATAACGCATAACGCATAACGCATAACGCATAACGCATAACGCATAACGCATAACGCATAACGCATAACGCATAACGCATAACGCATAACGCATAACGCATAACGCATAACGCATAACGCATAACGCATAACGCATAACGCATAACGCATAACGCATAACGCATAACGCATAACGCGTAACGCATAACGGATAACGCATAACGGATAACGCATGGCGCATAACGCATAACGCATAACGCATAACGCATAACGCATAACGCATAACGCATAACGCATAACGCATAACGCATAACGCATAAGGCATAACGCATAACGCATAACGCATAACGCATAACGCATAACGCATAACGCATAACGCATAACGCATAACGCATAACGCATAACGCATAACGCATAACGCATAACGCATAACGCATAACGCATAACGCATAACGCATAACGCATAACGCAGAACGCATAACGCATAACGCATGACGCATAACGCAGAACGCATAACGCATAACGCATGACGCATAACGCATAACGCATAACGAATAACGCATATCGCACAACGCATAACGCTTAACGCATAACGCATAACGCATAACGCATAACGCATAACACATAACGCATAACGCATAACGCATAACGCATAACACATAACGCATAACGCATATCGCATAACGTATAACGCTTAACGCATAACGCATAACGCATAACGCATAACGCGTAACGCATAACGGATAACGCATAACGGATAACGCATGGCGCATAACGCATAACGCATAACGCATAACGCATAACGCATAACGCATAACGCATAAGGCATAAGGCATAACGCATAACGCATAACGCATAACGCATAACGCATAACGCATAACGCATAACGCATAACGCATAACGCATAACGCATAACGCATAACGCATAACGCATAACGCATAACGCATAACGCATAACGCATAACGCATAACGCATAACGCATAACGCATAACGCATAACGCATAACGCATAACGCATAACGCATAAAGCATAACGCATAACGCATAACGCATAACGCATAACGCATAACGCATAACGCATAACGCATAACGCATAACGCATAACGCATAACGCATAACGCATAACGCATAACGCATAACGCATAACGCATAACGCATAACGCATAACGCATAACGCATAACGCATAACGCATAACGCATAAGGCATAACGCATAACGCATAACGCATAACGCATAACGCATAACGCATAACGCATAACGCATAACGCATAACGCATAACGCATAACGCATAACGCATAACGCATAACGCAGAACGCCTAACGCATAACGCATGACGCATAACGCAGAACGCGTAACGCATAACGGATAACGCATAACGGATAACGCATGGCGCATAACGCATAACGCATAACGCATAACGCATAACGCATAACGCATAACGCATAACGCATAACGCATAACGCATAACGCATAACGCATAAGGCATAAGGCATAACGCATAACGCATAACGCATAACGCATAACGCATAACGCATAACGCATAACGCATAACGCATAACGCATAACGCATAACGCATAACGCATAACGCATAACGCATAACGCATAACGCATAACGCATAACGCATAACGCATAACGCATAACGCATAACGCATAACGCATAACGTATAACGCATAACGCATAACGCATAACGCATAACGCGTAACGCATAACGGATAACGCATAACGGATAACGCATGGCGCATAACGCATAACGCATAACGCATAACGCATAACGCATAACGCATAACGCATAACGCATAACGCATAACGCATAACGCATAACGCAGAACGCATAACGCATAACGCATGACGCATAACGCAGAACGCATAACGCATAACGCATGACGCATAACGCATAACGCATAACGAATAACGCATATCGCACAACGCATAACGCTTAACGCATAACGCATAACGCATAACGCATAACGCATAACACATAACGCATAACGCATAACGCATAACGCATAACACATAACGCATAACGCATATCGCATAACGTATAACGCTTAACGCATAACGCATAACGCATAACGCATAACGCATAACGCGTAACGCATAACGGATAACGCATAACGGATAACGCATGGCGCATAACGCATAACGCATAACGCATAACGCATAACGCATAACGCATAACGCATAACGCATAACGCATAAGGCATAAGGCATAACGCATAACGCATAACGCATAACGCATAACGCATAACGCATAACGAATAACGCATAACGCATAACGCATAACGCATAACGCATAACGCATAACGCATAACGCATAACGCATAACGCATAACGCATAACGCATATCGCATAACGCATAACGCATAACGCATAACGAATAACGCATATCGCATAACGCATAACGAATAACGCATATCGCATAACGCATAACGCATAACGCATAACGCATAACGCATAACGCATAACGCATAACGCATAACGCATAACGCATAACGCATAACGCATAACGCATAACGCATAACGCATAACGCATAACGCATAACGCATAACGCATAACGCATAACGCATAACGCATAACGCATAACGCATAACGCATAACGCATAACGCATAACGCATAACGCATAACGCATAACGCATAACGCATAACGCATAATGCATAACGCATAACGCATAACGCATAACGCATAACGCATAACGCATAACGCATAACGCATAACGCATAACGCATAACGCATAACGCATAACGCATAACGCATAACGCATATCGCATAACGCATAACGAATAACGCATATCGCATAACGCATAACGCATAACGCATAACGCATAACGCATAACGCATAACGCATAACGCATAACGCATAACGCATAACGCATACCGCATAACGCATAACGCATAGCCCATAACGCATGACGCATAACGCATAAAGCATAGCCCATAACCCATAACACATAGCGCATATCGCATAACGCATAACGCATAACGCATAACGCATAACGCATAACGCATAACGCATAACGCATAACGCATAACGCATAACGCATAACGCATAACGCATAACGCATAACGCATAACGCATAACGCATAACGCATAACGCATAACGCATAACGCATGACGCATAACGCATAACGCATAACGCATAACGCATAACGCATAACGCATAACGCATAACGCATAACGCATAACGCATAACGCATAACGCATAACGCATAACGCATAACGCATAACGCATAACGCATAACGCATAACGCATAACGCATAACGCATAACGCATAACGCATAACGCATAACGCATAACGCATAACGCATAACGCATAACGCATAACGCATAACGCATAACGCATAACGCATAACGCATAACGCATAACGCATAACGCATATCGCATAACTCATAACGCTTAACGCATAAGGCATAAGGCATAACGCATAACGCATAACGCATAATGCATAACGCGTAACGCGTAACGCGTAACGCGTAACGCGTAACGCGTAACGCGTAACGCATAACGCATAACGCATAACCCATAACGCATAACGCATAACGCGTAACGCGTAACGCGTAACGCATAACGCATAACGCATAACGCGTAACGCATAGCCCATAACGTATAACGCATAACGCATAACGCATAACGGGTAACGCATAGCTCATAACGCATAACGCATAACGCATAACGCATAACGCATAACGCATATCGCATAACGCATAACGCATAACGCATAACGAATAACGCATAACGCATAACGCATAACGCATAACGCATAACGCATAACGCATAACGCATAACGCATAACGCATAACGCATAACGCATAACGCATAACGCATAACGCATAACGCATAACGCATAACGCATAACGCATAACGCATAACGCATAACGCATAACGCATAACGCATAACGCATAACGCATAACGCATAACGCATAACGCATAACGCATAACGCATAACGCATAACGCATAACGCATAACGCATAACGCATAACGCATAACGCATAACGCATAACGCATAACGCATAACGCATAACGCATAACGCATAACGCATAACGCATAACGCATAACGCATAACGCATAACGCATAACGCATAACGCATAACGCATAACGCATAACGCATAACGCATAACGCATAACGCATAACGCATAACGCATAACGCATAACGCATAACGCATAACGCATAACGCATAACGCATAACGCATAACGCATAACGCATAACGCATAACGCATAACGCATAACGCATAACGCATAACGCATAACGCATATCGCATAACTCATAACGCTTAACGCATAAGGCATAAGGCATAACGCATAACGCATAACGCATAATGCATAACGCGTAACGCGTAACGCGTAACGCGTAACGCGTAACGCGTAACGCGTAACGCATAACGCATAACGCATAACCCATAACGCATAACGCATAACGCGTAACGCGTAACGCGTAACGCATAACGCATAACGCATAACGCGTAACGCATAGCCCATAACGTATAACGCATAACGCATAACGCATAACGGGTAACGCATAGCTCATAACGCATAACGCATAACGCATAACGCATAACGCATAACGCATATCGCATAACGCATAACGCATAACGCATAACGCATAACGCATAACGCATAACGCATAACGCATAACGCATAACGCATAACGCATAACGCATAACGCATAACGCATAACGCATAACGCATAACGCATAACGCATAACGCATAACGCATAACGCATAACGCATAACGCATAACGCATAACGCATAACGCATAACGCATAACGCATAACGCATAACGCATAACGCATAACGCATAACGCATAACGCATAACGCATAACGCATAACGCATAACGCATAACGCATAACGCATAACGCATAACGCATAACGCATAACGCATAACGCATAACGCATAACGCATAACGCATAACGCATAACGCATAACGCATAACGCATAACGCATAACGCATAACGCATAACGCATAACGCATAACGCATAACGCATAACGCATAACGCATAACGCATAACGCATAACGCATAACGCATAACGCATAACGCATAACGCATAACGCATAACGCATAACGCATAACGCATAACGCATAACGCATAACGCATAACGCATAACGCATAACGCATAACGCATAACGCATAACGCATAACGCATAACGCATGACGCACAACGCATAACGCATAACGCATAACGCATAACGCATAACGCATAACGCATAACGCATAACGCATAACGCATAACGCATAACGCATAGCCCATAACGCATGACGCATAACGCATAAAGCATAGCCCATAACCCATAATACATAGCGCATATCGCATAACGCATAACGCATAACGCATAACGCATAACGCATAACGCATAACGCATAACGCATAACGCATAACGCATAACGCATAACGCATAACGCATAACGCATAACGCATAACGCATAACGCATAACGCATAACGCATAACGCATAACGCATAACGCATAACGCATAACGCATAACGCATAACGCATAACGCATAACGCATAACGCATAACGCATAACGCATAACGCATAACGCATAACGCATAACGCATAACGCATAACGCATAACGCATAACGCATAACGCATAACGCATAACGCATAACGCATAACGCATAACGCATAACGCATAACGCATAACGCATAACGCATAACGCATAACGCATAACGCATAACGCATAACGCATAACGCATAACGCATAACGCATAACGCATAACGCATAACGCATAACGCATAACGCATAACGCATAACGCATAACGCATAACGCATAACGCATAACGCATAACGCATAACGCATAACGCATAACGCATAACGCATAACGCATAACGCATAACGCATAACGCATAACGCATAACGCATAACGCATAACGCATAACGCATAACGCATAACGCATAACGCATAACGCATAACGCATAACGCATAACGCATAACGCATAACGCATAACGCATAACGCATAACGCATAACGCATAACGCATAACGCATAACGCATAACGCATAACGCATAACGCATAACGCATAACGCATAACGCATAACGCATAACGCATAACGCGTAACGCATAACGGATAACGCATAACGGATAACGCATGGCGCATAACGCATAACGCATAACGCATAACGCATAACGCATAACGCATAACGCATAACGCATAACGCATAACGCATAACGCATAAGGCATAAGGCATAACGCATAACGCATAACGCATAACGCATAACGCATAACGCATAACGCATAACGCATAACGCATAACGCATAACGCATAACGCATAACGCATAACGCATAACGCATAACGCATAACGCATAACGCAGAACGCATAACGCATAACGCATGACGCATAACGCAGAACGCATAACGCATAACGCATGACGCATAACGCATAACGCATAACGAATAACGCATATCGCACAACGCATAACGCTTAACGCATAACGCATAACGCATAACGCATAACGCATAACACATAACGCATAACGCATAACGCATAACGCATAACACATAACGCATAACGCATATCGCATAACGTATAACGCTTAACGCATAACGCATAACGCATAACGCATAACGCATAACGCGTAACGCATAACGGATAACGCATAACGGATAACGCATGGCGCATAACGCATAACGCATAACGCATAACGCATAACGCATAACGCATAACGCATAACGCATAACGCATAAGGCATAAGGCATAACGCATAACGCATAACGCATAACGCATAACGCATAACGCATAACGCATAACGCATAACGCATAACGCATAACGCATAACGCATAACGCATAACGCATAACGCATAACGCATAACGCATAACGCATAACGCATATCGCATAACGCATAACGCATAACGCATAACGAATAACGCATATCGCATAACGCATAACGAATAACGCATATCGCATAACGCATAACGCATAACGCATAACGCATAACGCATAACGCATAACGCATAACGCATAACGCATAACGCATAACGCATAACGCATAACGCATAACGCATAACGCATAACGCATAACGCATAACGCATAACGCATAACGCATAACGCATAACGCATAACGCATAACGCATAACGCATAACGCATAACGCATAACGCATAACGCATAACGCATAACGCATAACGCATAACGCATAACGCATAACGCATAACGCATAACGCATAACGCATAACGCATATCGCATAACGCATAACGAATAACGCATATCGCATAACGCATAACGCATAACGCATAACGCATAACGCATAACGCATAACGCATAACGCATAACGCATAACGCATAACGCATAACGCATAACGCATACCGCATAACGCATAACGCATAGCCCATAACGCATGACGCATAACGCATAAAGCATAGCCCATAACCCATAACACATAGCGCATATCGCATAACGCATAACGCATAACGCATAACGCATAACGCATAACGCATAACGCATAACGCATAACGCATAACGCATAACGCATAACGCATAACGCATAACGCATAACGCATAACGCATAACGCATAACGCATAACGCATAACGCATAACGCATAACGCATAACGCATAACGCATAACGCATAACGCATAACGCATAACGCATAACGCATAACGCATAACGCATAACGCATAACGCATAACGCATAACGCATAACGCATAACGCATAACGCATAACGCATAACGCATAACGCATAACGCATAACGCATAACGCATAACGCATAACGCATAACGCATAACGCATAACGCATAACGCATAACGCATAACGCATAACGCATAACGCATAACGCATAACGCATAACGCATAACGCATAACGCATAACGCATAACGCATAACGCATAACGCATAACGCATAACGCATAACGCATAACGCATAACGCATAACGCATAACGCATAACGCATAACGCATAACGCATAACGCATAACGCATAACGCATAACGCATAACGCATAACGCATAACGCATAACGCATAACGCATAACGCATATCGCATAACTCATAACGCTTAACGCATAAGGCATAAGGCATAACGCATAACGCATAACGCATAATGCATAACGCGTAACGCGTAACGCGTAACGCGTAACGCATAACGCATAACGCATAACCCATAACGCATAACGCATAACGCGTAACGCGTAACGCGTAACGCATAACGAATAACGCATAACGCGTAACGCATAGCCCATAACGTATAACGCATAACGCATAACGCATAACGGGTAACGCATAGCTCATAACGCATAACGCATAACGCATAACGCATAACGCATAACGCATATCGCATAACGCATAACGCATAACGCATAACGAATAACGCATAACGCATAACGCATAACGCATAACGCATAACGCATAACGCATAACGCATAACGCATAACGCATAACGCATAACGCATAACGCATAACGCATAACGCATAACGCATAACGCATAACGCATAACGCATAACGCATAACGCATAACGCATAACGCATAACGCATAACGCATAACGCATAACGCATAACGCATAACGCATAACGCATAACGCATAACGCATAACGCATAACGCATAACGCATAACGCATAACGCATAACGCATAACGCATAACGCATAACGCATAACGCATAACGCATAACGCATAACGCATAACGCATAACGCATAACGCATAACGCATAACGCATAACGCATAACGCATAACGCATAACGCATAACGCATAACGCATAACGCATAACGCATAACGCATAACGCATAACGCATAACGCATAACGCATAACGCATAACGCATAACGCATAACGCATAACGCATAACGCATAACGCATAACGCATAACGCATAACGCATAACGCATAACGCATAACGCATAACGCATAACGCATAACGCATAACGCATAACGCATAACGCATAACGCATAACGCATAACGCATAACGCATAACGCATAACGCATAACGCATAACGCATAACGCATAACGCATAACGCATAACGCATAACGCATAACGCATAACGCATAACGCATAACGCATAACGCATAACGCATAACGCATAACGCATAACGCATAACGCATAACGCATAACGCATAACGCATAACGCATATCGCATAACTCATAACGCTTAACGCATAAGGCATAAGGCATAACGCATAACGCATAACGCATAATGCATAACGCGTAACGCGTAACGCGTAACGCGTAACGCGTAACGCGTAACGCGTAACGCGTAACGCATAACGCATAACGCATAACCCATAACGCATAACGCATAACGCGTAACGCGTAACGCGTAACGCATAACGCATAACGCATAACGCATAACGCATAACGCATAACGCATAACGCATAACGCATAACGCATAACGCATAACGCATAACGCATAACGCATAACGCATAACGCATAACGCATAACGCATAACGCATAACGCATAACGCATAACGCATAACGCATAACGCATAACGCATAACGCATAACGCATAACGCATAACGCATATCGCATAACGCATAACGAATAACGCATATCGCATAACGCATAACGCATAACGCATAACGCATAACGCATAACGCATAACGCATAACGCATAACGCATAACGCATAACGCATAACGCATACCGCATAACGCATAACGCATAGCCCATAACGCATGACGCATAACGCATAAAGCATAGCCCATAACCCATAACACATAGCGCATATCGCATAACGCATAACGCATAACGCATAACGCATAACGCATAACGCATAACGCATAACGCATAACGCATAACGCATAACGCATAACGCATAACGCATAACGCATAACGCATAACGCATAACGCATAACGCATAACGCATAACGCATAACGCATAACGCATAACGCATAACGCATAACGCATAACGCATAACGCATAACGCATAACGCATAACGCATAACGCATAACGCATAACGCATAACGCATAACGCATAACGCATAACGCATAACGCATAACGCATAACGCATAACGCATAACGCATAACGCATAACGCATAACGCATATCGCATAACGCATAACGAATAACGCATATCGCATAACGCATAACGCATAACGCATAACGCATAACGCATAACGCATAACGCATAACGCATAACGCATAACGCATAACGCATAACGCATAACGCATACCGCATAACGCATAACGCATAGCCCATAACGCATGACGCATAACGCATAAAGCATAGCCCATAACCCATAACACATAGCGCATATCGCATAACGCATAACGCATAACGCATAACGCATAACGCATAACGCATAACGCATAACGCATAACGCATAACGCATAACGCATAACGCATAACGCATAACGCATAACGCATAACGCATAACGCATAACGCATAACGCATAACGCATAACGCATAACGCATAACGCATAACGCATAACGCATAACGCATAACGCATAACGCATAACGCATAACGCATAACGCATAACGCATAACGCATAACGCATAACGCATAACGCATAACGCATAACGCATAACGCATAACGCATAACGCATAACGCATAACGCATAACGCATAACGCATAACGCATAACGCATAACGCATAACGCATAACGCATAACGCATAACGCATAACGCATAACGCATAACGCATAACGCATAACGCATAACGCATAACGCATAACGCATAACGCATAACGCATAACGCATAACGCATAACGCATAACGCATAACGCATAACGCATAACGCATAACGCATAACGCATAACGCATAACGCATAACGCATAACGCATAACGCATAACGCATAACGCATAACGCATAACGCATAACGCATAACGCATAACGCATAACGCATAACGCATAACGCATAACGCATAACGCATAACGCATAACGCATAACGCATAACGCATAACGCATAACGCATAACGCATAACGCATAACGCATAACGCATAACGCATAACGCATAACGCATAACGCATAACGCATAACGCATAACGCATAACGCATAACGCATAACGCATAACGCATAACGCATAACGCATAACGCATAACGCATAACGCATAACGCATAACGCATAACGCATAACGCATAACGCATAACGCATAACGCATAACGCATAGCCCATAACGCATGACGCATAACGCATAAAGCATAGCCCATAACCCATAATACATAGCGCATATCGCATAACGCATAACGCATAACGCATAACGCATAACGCATAACGCATAACGCATAACGCATAACGCATAACGCATAACGCATAACGCATAACGCATAACGCATAACGCATAACGCATAACGCATAACGCATAACGCATAACGCATAACGCATAACGCATAACGCATAACGCATAACGCATAACGCATAACGCATAACGCATAACGCATAACGCATAACGCATAACGCATAACGCATAACGCATAACGCATAACGCATAACGCATAACGCATAACGCATAACGCATAACGCATAACGCATAACGCATAACGCATAACGCATAACGCATAACGCATAACGCATAACGCATAACGCATAACGCATAACGCATAACGCATAACGCATAACGCATAACGCATAACGCATAACGCATAACGCATAACGCATAACGTATAACGCATAACGCATAACGCATAACGCATAACGCATAACGCATAACGCATAACGCATAACGCATAACGCATAACGCATAACGCATAACGCATAACGCATAACGCATAACGCATAACGCATAACGCATAACGCATAACGCATAACGCATAACGCATAACGCATAACGCATAACGCATAACGCATAACGCATAACGCATAACGCATAACGCATAACGCATAACGCATAACGCATAACGCGTAACGCATAACGGATAACGCATAACGGATAACGCATGGCGCATAACGCATAACGCATAACGCATAACGCATAACGCATAACGCATAACGCATAAGGCATAAGGCATAACGCATAACGCATAACGCATAACGCATAACGCATAACGCATAACGCATAACGCATAACGCATAACGCATAACGCATAACGCATAACGCATAACGCATAACGCATAACGCATAACGCATAACGCATAACGCATAACGCATAACGCATAACGCAGAACGCATAACGCATAACGCATGACGCATAACGCAGAACGCATAACGCATAACGCATGACGCATAACGCATAACGCATAACGAATAACGCATATCGCACAACGCATAACGCTTAACGCATAACGCATAACGCATAACGCATAACGCATAACACATAACGCATAACGCATAACGCATAACGCATAACACATAACGCATAACGCATATCGCATAACGTATAACGCTTAACGCATAACGCATAACGCATAACGCATAACGCATAACGCGTAACGCATAACGGATAACGCATAACGGATAACGCATGGCGCATAACGCATAACGCATAACGCATAACGCATAACGCATAACGCATAACGCATAACGCATAACGCATAACGCATAAGGCATAAGGCATGACGCATAACGCATAACGCATAACGCATAACGCATAACGCATAACGCATAACGCATAACGCATAACGCATAACGCATAACGCATAACGCATAACGCATAACGCATAACGCATAACGCATAACGCATAACGCATATCGCATAACGCATAACGCATAACGCATAACGAATAACGCATATCGCATAACGCATAACGAATAACGCATATCGCATAACGCATAACGCATAACGCATAACGCATAACGCATAACGCATAACGCATAACGCATAACGCATAACGCATAACGCATAACGCATAACGCATAACGCATAACGCATAACGCATAACGCATAACGCATAACGCATAACGCATAATGCATAACGCATAACGCATAACGCATAACGCATAACGCATAACGCATAACGCATAACGCATAACGCATAACGCATAACGCATAACGCATAACGCATAACGCATAACGCATAACGCATAACGCATAACGCATAACGCATAACGCATAACGCATAACGCATATCGCATAACGCATAACGAATAACGCATATCGCATAACGCATAACGCATAACGCATAACGCATAACGCATAACGCATAACGCATAACGCATAACGCATAACGCATAACGCATAACGCATACCGCATAACGCATAACGCATAGCCCATAACGCATGACGCATAACGCATAAAGCATAGCCCATAACCCATAACACATAGCGCATATCGCATAACGCATAACGCATAACGCATAACGCATAACGCATAACGCATAACGCATAACGCATAACGCATAACGCATAACGCATACCGCATAACGCATAACGCATAGCCCATAACGCATGACGCATAACGCATAAAGCATAGCCCATAACCCATAACACATAGCGCATATCGCATAACGCATAACGCATAACGCATAACGCATAACGCATAACGCATAACGCATAACGCATAACGCATAACGCATAACGCATAACGCATAACGCATAACGCATAACGCATAACGCATAACGCATAACGCATAACGCATAACGCATAACGCATAACGCATAACGCATAACGCATAACGCATAACGCATAACGCATAACGCATAACGCATAACGCATAACGCATAACGCATAACGCATAACGCATAACGCATAACGCATAACGCATAACGCATAACGCATAACGCATAACGCATAACGCATAACGCATAACGCATAACGCATAACGCATAACGCATAACGCATAACGCATAGCCCATAACGCATGACGCATAACGCATAAAGCATAGCCCATAACCCATAACACATAGCGCATATCGCATAACGCATAACGCATAACGCATAACGCATAACGCATAACGCATAACGCATAACGCATAACGCATAACGCATAACGCATAACGCATAACGCATAACGCATAACGCATAACGCATAACGCATAACGCATAACGCATAACGCATAACGCATAACGCATAACGCATAACGCATAACGCATAACGCATAACGCATAACGCATAACGCATAACGCATAACGCATAACGCATAACGCATAACGCATAACGCATAGCCCATAACGCATGACGCATAACGCATAAAGCATAGCCCATAACCCATAATACATAGCGCATATCGCATAACGCATAACGCATAACGCATAACGCATAACGCATAACGCATAACGCATAACGCATAACGCATAACGCATAACGCATAACGCATAACGCATAACGCATAACGCATAACGCATAACGCATAACGCATAACGCATAACGCATAACGCATAACGCATAACGCATAACGCATAACGCATAACGCATAACGCATAACGCATAACGCATAACGCATAACGCATAACGCATAACGCATAACGCATAACGCATAACGCATAACGCATAACGCATAACGCATAACGCATAACGCATAACGCATAACGCATAACGCATAACGCATAACGCATAACGCATAACGCATAACGCATAACGCATAACGCATAACGCATAACGCATAACGCATAACGCATAACGCATAACGCATAACGCATAACGCATAACGCATAACGCATAACGCATAACGTATAACGCATAACGCATAACGCATAACGCATAACGCATAACGCATAACGCATAACGCATAACGCATAACGCATAACGCATAACGCATAACGCATAACGCATAACGCATAACGCATAACGCATAACGCATAACGCATAACGCATAACGCATAACGCATAACGCATAACGCATAACGCATAACGCATAACGCATAACGCATAACGCATAACGCATAACGCATAACGCGTAACGCATAACGGATAACGCATAACGGATAACGCATGGCGCATAACGCATAACGCATAACGCATAACGCATAACGCATAACGCATAACGCATAACGCATAACGCATAACGCATAAGGCATAAGGCATAACGCATAACGCATAACGCATAACGCATAACGCATAACGCATAACGCATAACGCATAACGCATAACGCATAACGCATAACGCATAACGCATAACGCATAACGCATAACGCATAACGCATAACGCATAACGCATAACGCATAACGCATAACGCATAACGCATAACGCATAACGCAGAACGCATAACGCATAACGCATGACGCATAACGCAGAACGCATAACGCATAACGCATGACGCATAACGCATAACGCATAACGAATAACGCATATCGCACAACGCATAACGCTTAACGCATAACGCATAACGCATAACGCATAACGCATAACACATAACGCATAACGCATAACGCATAACGCATAACACATAACGCATAACGCATATCGCATAACGTATAACGCTTAACGCATAACGCATAACGCATAACGCATAACGCATAACGCGTAACGCATAACGGATAACGCATAACGGATAACGCATGGCGCATAACGCATAACGCATAACGCATAACGCATAACGCATAACGCATAACGCATAACGCATAACGCATAAGGCATAAGGCATAACGCATAACGCATAACGCATAACGCATAACGCATAACGCATAACGCATAACGCATAACGCATAACGCATAACGCATAACGCATAACGCATAACGCATAACGCATAACGCATAACGCATAACGCATAACGCATAACGCATATCGCATAACGCATAACGCATAACGCATAACGAATAACGCATATCGCATAACGCATAACGAATAACGCATATCGCATAACGCATAACGCATAACGCATAACGCATAACGCATAACGCATAACGCATAACGCATAACGCATAACGCATAACGCATAACGCATAACGCATAACGCATAACGCATAACGCATAACGCATAACGCATAACGCATAACGCATAACGCATAACGCATAACGCATAACGCATAACGCATAACGCATAACGCATAACGCATAACGCATAACGCATAACGCATAACGCATAACGCATAACGCATAACGCATAACGCATAACGCATAACGCATAACGCATAACGCATAACGCATAACGCATAACGCATAACGCATAACGCATAACGCATATCGCATAACGCATAACGAATAACGCATATCGCATAACGCATAACGCATAACGCATAACGCATAACGCATAACGCATAACGCATAACGCATAACGCATAACGCATAACGCATAACGCATAACGCATACCGCATAACGCATAACGCATAGCCCATAACGCATGACGCATAACGCATAAAGCATAGCCCATAACCCATAACACATAGCGCATATCGCATAACGCATAACGCATAACGCATAACGCATAACGCATAACGCATAACGCATAACGCATAACGCATAACGCATAACGCATACCGCATAACGCATAACGCATAGCCCATAACGCATGACGCATAACGCATAAAGCATAGCCCATAACCCATAACACATAGCGCATATCGCATAACGCATAACGCATAACGCATAACGCATAACGCATAACGCATAACGCATAACGCATAACGCATAACGCATAACGCATAACGCATAACGCATAACGCATAACGCATAACGCATAACGCATAACGCATAACGCATAACGCATAACGCATAACGCATAACGCATAACGCATAACGCATAACGCATAACGCATAACGCATAACGCATAACGCATAACGCATAACGCATAACGCATAACGCATAACGCATAACGCATAACGCATAACGCATAACGCATAACGCATAACGCATAACGCATAACGCATAGCCCATAACGCATGACGCATAACGCATAAAGCATAGCCCATAACCCATAACACATAGCGCATATCGCATAACGCATAACGCATAACGCATAACGCATAACGCATAACGCATAACGCATAACGCATAAAGCATAACGCATAACGCATAACGCATAACGCATAACGCATAACGCATAACGCATAACGCATAACGCATAACGCATAACGCATAACGCATAACGCATAACGCATAACGCATAACGCATAACGCATAACGCATAACGCATAACGCATAACGCATAACGCATAACGCATAACGCATAACGCATAACGCATAACGCATAACGCATAACGCATAACGCATAACGCATAACGCATAACGCATAACGCATAACGCATAACGCATAACGCATAACGCATAACGAATAACGCATAACGCATAACGCATAACGCATAACGCATAACGCATAACGCATAACGCATAACGCATAACGCATAACGCATAACGCATAACGCATAACGCATAACGCATAACGCATAACGCATAACGCATAACGCATAACGCATAACGCATAACGCATATCGCATAACGCATAACGCTTAACGCATAACGCATAACGCATAACGCATAAAGCATAACGCATAACGCATAACGCATAACGCATAACGCATAACGCATAACGCATAACGCATAACGCATAACGCATAACGCATAACGCATAACGCATAACGCATAACGCATAACGCATAACGCATAACGCATAACGCATAACGCATAACGCATAACGCGTAACGCATAACGCATAACGCATAACGCATAACGCATAACGCATAACGCATAACGCATAACGCATAACGCATAACGCATAACGCATAACGCATAACGCATAACGCATAACGCATAACGCATAACGCATAACGCATATCGCATAACTCATAACGCTTAACGCATAAGGCATAAGGCATAACGCATAACGCATAACGCATAATGCATAACGCGTAACGCGTAACGCGTAACGCGTAACGCGTAACGCGTAACGCGTAACGCATAACGCATAACGCATAACCCATAACGCATAACGCGTAACGCGTAACGCGTAACGCATAACGCATAACGCATAACGCGTAACGCATAGCCCATAACGTATAACGCATAACGCATAACGCATAACGCATAACGGGTAACGCATAACGCATAACGCATAACGCATAACGGGTAACGCATAGCTCATAACGCATAACGCATAACGCATAACGCATAACGCATAACGCATAACGCATATCGCATAACGCATAACGCATAACGCATAACGAATAACGCATATCGCATAACGCATAACGAATAACGCATATCGCATAACGCATAACGCATAACGCATAACGCATAACGCATAACGCATAACGCATAACGCATAACGCATAACGCATAACGCATAACGCATAACGCATAACGCATAACGCATAACGCATAACGCATAACGCATAACGCATAACGCATAACGCATAACGCATAACGCATAACGCATAACGCATAACGCATAACGCATAACGCATAACGCATAACGCATAACGCATAACGCATAACGCATAACGCATAACGCGTAACGCATAACGGATAACGCATAACGCATAACGCATAACGCATAACGCATAACGCATAACGCATAACGCATAACGCATAACGCATAACGCATAACGCATATCGCATAACTCATAACGCTTAACGCATAAGGCATAAGGCATAACGCATAACGCATAACGCATAATGCATAACGCGTAACGCGTAACGCGTAACGCGTAACGCGTAACGCGTAACGCGTAACGCATAACGCATAACGCATAACCCATAACGCATAACGCATAACGCGTAACGCGTAACGCGTAACGCATAACGCATAACGCATAGCCCATAACGTATAACGCATAACGCATAACGCATAACGGGTAACGCATAGCTCATAACGCATAACGCATAACGCATAACGCATAACGCATAACGCATATCGCATAACGCATAACGCATAACGCATAACGAATAACGCATATCGCATAACGCATAACGAATAACGCATAACGCATAACGCATAACGCATAACGCATAACGCATAACGCATAACGCATAACGCATAACGCATAACGCATAACGCATAACGCATAACGCATAACGCATAACGCATAACGCATAACGCATAACGCATAACGCATAACGCATAACGCATAACGCATAACGCATAACGCATAACGCATAACGCATAACGCATAACGCATAACGCATAACGCATAACGCATAACGCATAACGCATAACGCATAACGCATAACGCATAACGCATAACGCATAACGCATAACGCATAACGCATAACGCATAACGCATAACGCATAACGCATAACGCATAACGCATAACGCATAACGCATAACGCATAACGCATAACGCATAACGCATAACGCATAACGCATAACGCATAACGCATAACGCATAACGCATATCGCATAACGCATAACGTTCAATGAAAAAGTCATAACGCATAACGCATATCGCATAACCCGTAAAGCACAACGCATAACACATAACGCATAACGCATAACACATAACGCATAATGCATAACGTATAACGCTTAACGCATAACGCATAACACATAACGCATAACGCATAACGCATAACGCATAACGCATAACGCATAACGCGTAACGCGTAACGCGTAACGCGTAACGCGTAACGCGTAACGCATAACGCATAACGCATAACGCATAACGCATAACGCATAACGCATAACGCATAACGCATAACGCATAACGCATAACGCATAACGCATAACGCATAACGCGTAACGCATAACGCATAACGCATAACGCATAACGCATAACGCATGACACATTACTCATAACGCATTACGCATAACGCATAACGGATAACGCATAATGCATAACGCATAACGCTTAACGCATGACGCATATCGCATAACGCATAACGCATAACGCATAACGCATAACGCATAACGCATAACGGATAACGCATAACGCATAATGCATAACGCATAACGCATAACGCATAACGCATAACGCATAACGCATAACCCATAACGCATAACGCATAACCCATAACGAATAACGCATAACGCTCAATGGAAAAGTCATAACGCATAACGCTCAATGAAAAAGTCATAATGCTTAACGCATAACGCATAACGCATAACGCATAACGCATAACGCATAACGCATAACGCATAACGCATAACGCATAACGCATAACGCATAACGCATAACGCATAACGCATAACGCATAACGCATAACGCATAACGCATAACGCATAACGCATAACGCATAACGCATAACGCATAACGCATAACGCATAACGCATAACGCATAACGCATAACGCATAACGCATAACGCATAACGCATAACGCATAACGCATAACCCATAACGCATAACGCATATCGCATAACGTATAACGCTTAACGCATAACGCATAACGCATAACGCATAACGCATAAGGCATAACGCGTAACGCATAACGGATAACGCATCACGGATAACGCATGGTGCATAACGCATAACGCATAACGCATAACGCATAACGCATAACGCATAACGCATAACGCATAACGCATAACGCATAACGCATAACGCATAACGCATAACGCATAACGCATAACGCATAACGCATAACGCATAACGCGTAACGCATAACGCATAACGCATAACGCATAACGCATAACGCATAACGCATAACGCATAACGTTCAATGAAAAAGTCATAACGCATAACGCATACCGCATAACCCGTAAAGCACAACGCATAACACATAACGCATAACACATAACGCATAACGCATAACGCATAACGCATAACGCATAACGCATAACGCATAACGCATAACGCATAACGCATAACGCATAACGCATAACGCATAACGCATAACACATAACGCATAACGCATATCGCATAACACATAACGCATAACGCATAACACATAACGCATAACGCATAACGCATAACGCATAACGCATAACGCATAACGCATAACGCATAACGCATAACGCATAACGCATAACGCATAACGCATAACGCATAACGCATAACGCATAACGCATAACGCATAACGCATAACGCATAACGCATAACGCATAACGCATAACGCATAACGCATAACGCATAACGCATAACGCATAACGCATAACGCATAACGCATAACGCATAACGCATAACGCATAACGCATAACGCATAACGCATAACGCATAACGCATAACGCATAACGCATAACGCATAACGCATAACGCATAACGCATAACGCATAACGCATAACGCATAACGCATAACGCATAACGCATAACGCATAACGCATAACGCATAACGCATAACGCATAACGCATAACGCATAACGCATAACGCATAACGCATAACGCATAACGCATAACGCATAACGCATAACGCATAACGCATAACGCATAACGCATAACGCATAACGCATAACGCATAACGCATAACGCATAACGCATAACGCATAACGCATAACGCATAACGCATAACGCATAACGCATAACGCATAACGCATAACGCATAACGCATAACGCATAACGCATAACGCATAACGCATAACGCATAACGCATAACGCATAACGCATAACGCATAACGCATAACGCTTAACGCATAACGCATAACGCGTAACGCGTAACGCGTAACGCATAACGCATAACGCATAACGCATAACGCATAACGCATAACGCATAACGCATAACGCATAACGCATAACGCATAACGCATAACGCATAACGCATAACGCATAACGCATAACGCATAACGCATAACGCATAACGCATAACGCATAACGCATAACGCATAACGCATAACGCATAACGCATAACGCATAACGCATAACGCATAACGCATAACGCATAACGCATAACGCATAACGCATAACGCATAACGCATAACGCATAACGCATAACGCATAACGCATAACGCATAACGCATAACGCATAACGCATAACGCATAACGCATAACGCATAACGCATAACGCATAACGCATAACGCATAACGCATAACGCATAACGCATAACGCATAGCGCATAACGCATAACGCATAACGCATAACGCATAACGCATAACGCATAACGCATAACGCATAACGCATAACGCATAACGCATGACGCATAACGCAGAACGCATAACGCATGACGCATGACGCATAACGCATAACGCATAACGCATAACGCATAACGCATAACGCATAACGCATAACGCATAACGCATAACGCATAACGCATAACGCATAACGCATAACGCATAACGCATAACGCATAACGCATAACGCATAACGCATAACGCATAACGCATAACGCATAACGCATAACGCATAACGCATAACGCATAACGCATAACGCATAACGCATAACGCATAACGCATAACGCATAACGCATAACGCATAACGCATAACGCATAACGCATAACGCATAACGCATAACGCATAACGCATAACGCATAACGCATAACGCATAACGCATAACGCATAACGCATAACGCATAACGCATAACGCATAACGCATAACGCATAACGCATAACGCATAACGCATAACGCATAACGCATAACGCATAACGCATAACGCATAACGCATAACGCATAACGCATAACGCATAACGCATAACGCATAACGCATAACGCATAACGCATAACGGATAACGCATGACGCATAACGCATAACGCATAACGCATAACGCATAACGCATAACGCATAACGCATAACGCATAACGCATAACGCATAACGCATAACGCATAACGCATAACGCATAACGCATAACGCATAACGCATAACGCATAACGCATATCGCATAACGCATAACGCTTAACGCATAACGCATAACGCATAACGCATAACGCATAACGCATAACGCATAACGCATAACGCATAACGCATAACGCATAACGCATAACGCATAACGCATAACGCATAACGCATAACGCATAACGCATAACGCATAACGCATAACGCATAACGCATAACGCATGACGCATAACGCAGAACGCATAACGCATAACGCATGACGCATAACGCATAACGCATAACGCATAACGCATAACGCATAACGCATAACGCATAACGCATAACGCATAACGCATAACGCATAACGCATAACGCATAACGCATAACGCATAACGCATAACGCATAACGCATAACGCATAACGCATAACGCATAACGCATAACGCATAACGCATAACGCATAACGCATAACGCATAACGAATAACGCATATCGCATAACGCATAACGCATAACGCATAACGCATAACGCATAACGCATAACGCATAACGCATAACGCATAACGCATAACGCATAACGCATAACGCATAACGCATAACGCATAACGCATAACGCATAACGCATAACGCATAACGCATAACGCATGACGCATGACGCATAACGCAGAACGCATAACGCATAACGCATAACGCATAACGCATAACGCATAACGCATAACGCATAACGCATAACGCATAACGCATAACGCATAACGCATAACGCATAACGCATAACGCATAACGCATAACGCATAACGCATAACGCATAACGCATAACGCATAACGCATAAAGCATAACGCATAACGCATAACGCATAACGCATAACGCATAACGCATAACGCATAACGCATAACGCATAACGCATAACGCATAACGCATAACGCATAACGCATAACGCATAACGCATAACGCATAACGCATAACGCATAACGCATAACGCATAACGCATAACGCATAACGCATAACGCATAACGCATAACGCATAACGCATAACGCATAACGCATAGCGCATAACGCATAACGCATAACGCATAACGCATAACGCATAACGCATAACGCATAACGCATAACGCATGACGCATAACGCAGAACGCATAACGCATAACGCATGACGCATAACGCATAACGCATAACGCATAACGCATAACGCATAACGCATAACGCATAACGCATAACGCATAACGCATAACGCATAACGCATAACGCATAACGCATAACGCATAACGCATAACGCATAACGCATAACGCATAACGCATAACGCATAACGCATAACGCATAACGCATAACGCATAACGCATAACGCATAACGCATAACGCATAACGCATAACGCATAACGCATAACGCATAACGCATAACGCATAACGCATAACGCATAACGCAGAACGCATAACGCATAACGCATAACGCATAACGCATAACGCATAACGCATAACGCATAACGCATAACGCATAACGTTCAATGAAAAAGTCATAACGCATAACGCATATCGCATAACCCGTAAAGCACAACGCATAACACATAACGCATAACACATAACGCATAACGCATAACGCATAACGCATAACGCATAACGCATAACGCATAACGCATAACGCATAACGCATAACGCATAACGCATAACGCATAACGCATAACGCATAACGCATAACGCATAACGCATAACGCATAACACATAACGCATAACGCATATCGCATAACGTATAACGCTTAACGCATAACGCATAACGCGTAACGCGTAACGCATAACGCATAACGCATAACGCATAACGCATAACGCATAACGCATAACGCATAACGCATAACGCATAACGCATAACGCATAACGCATAACGCATAACGCATAACGCATAACGCATAACGCATAACGCATAACGCATAACGCATAACGCATAACGCATAACGCATAACGCATAACGCATAACGCATAACGCATAACGCATAACGCATAACGCATAACGCATAACGCATAACGTTCAATGAAAAAGTCATAACGCATAACGCATATCGCATAACCCGTAAAGCACAACGCATAACACATAACGCATAACACATAACGCATAACGCATAACGCATAACGCATAACGCATAACGCATAACGCATAACGCATAACGCATAACGCATAACGCATAACGCATAACGCATAACACATAACGCATAACGCATATCGCATAACGTATAACGCTTAACGCATAACGCATAACGCGTAACGCGTAACGCATAACGCATAACGCATAACGCATAACGCATAACGCATAACGCATAACGCATAACGCATAACGCAGAACGCATAACGCATAACGCATAACGCATAACGCATAACGCATAACGCATAACGCATAACGCATAACGCATAACGTTCAATGAAAAAGTCATAACGCATAACGCATATCGCATAACCCGTAAAGCACAACGCATAACACAACGCATAACACATAACGCATAACGCATAACGCATAACGCATAACGCATAACGCATAACGCATAACGCATAACGCATAACGCATAACGCATAACGCATAACGCATAACGCATAACGCATAACGCATAACGCATAACGCATAACGCATAACACATAACGCATAACGCATATCGCATAACGTATAACGCTTAACGCATAACGCATAACGCATAACGCATAACGCATAACGCATAACGCATAACGCATAACGCATAACGCATAACGCATAACGCATAACGCATAACGCATAACGCATAACGCATAACGCATAACGCATAACGCATAACGCATAACGCATAACGCATAACGCATAACGCATAACGCATAACGCATAACGCATAACGCATAACGCATAACGCATAACGCATAACGCATAACGCATAACGCATAACGCATAACGCATAACGCATAACGCATAACGCATAACGCATAACGCATAACGCATAACGCATAACGCATAACGCATATCGCATAACGTATAACGCTTAACGCATAACGCATAACGCATAACGCATAAGGCATAACGCGTAACGCATAACGGATAACGCATAACGGATAACGCATGGTGCATAACGCATAACGCATAACGCATAACGCATAACGCATAACGCATAACGCATAACGCATAACGCATAACGCATAACGCATAACGCATAACGCATAACGCATAACGCATAACGCGTAACGCATAACGCATAACGCATAACGCATAACGCATAACGCATAACGTTCAATGAAAAAGTCATAACGCATAACGCATATCGCATAACCCGTAAAGCACAACGCATAACACATAACGCATAACACATAACGCATAACGCATAACGCATAACGCATAACGCATAACGCATAACGCATAACGCATAACGCATAACGCATAACGCATAACGCATAACGCATAACGCATAACGCATAACGCATAACGCATAACGCATAACACATAACGCATAACGCATAACGCATAACGCATAACGCATAACGCATAACGCATAACGCATAACGCATAACGCATAACGCATAACGCATAACGCATAACGCATAACGCATAACGCATAACGCATAACGCATATCGCATAACGTATAACGCTTAACGCATAACGCATAACGCATAACGCATAACGCATAAGGCATAACGCGTAACGCATAACGGATAACGCATAACGGATAACGCATGGTGCATAACGCATAACGCATAACGCATAACGCATAACGCATAACGCATAACGCATAACGCATAACGCATAACGCATAACGCATAACGCATAACGCATAACGCATAACGCATAACGCATAACGCATAACGCATAACGCATAACGCATAACGCATAACGCATAACGCGTAACGCATAACGCATAACGCATAACGCATAACGCATAACGCATAACGCATAACGTTCAATGAAAAAGTCATAACGCATAACGCATATCGCATAACCCGTAAAGCACAACGCATAACACATAACGCATAACACATAACGCATAACGCATAACGCATAACGCATAACGCATAACGCATAACGCATAACGCATAACGCATAACGCATAACGCATAACGCATAACGCATAACGCATAACGCATAACGCATAACGCATAACGCATAACGCATAACGCATAACGCATAACGCATAACGCATAACGCATAACGCATAACGCATAACGCATAACGCATAACGCATAACGCATAACGCATAACGCATAACGCATAACGCATAACGCATAACGCATAACGCATAACGCATTACGCATAACGCATAACGCATAACGGATAACGGATAACGCAACACGCAAAACCCATACCGCATTACACATAACGCATAACGCATAACGCATAACCCATAACCCATAACGCATAACGCATAACGGATAACGGATAACGGATAACGCACAACGCACAACCCATACCGCATTACGCATAACGCAAAACGCATAACGCATAACGCATAACGCATAACGCATGACGCATAACCCATAACGCATAACACATAACGCAAAACGCATAACGCATAACTTATAATGCATTACGCATAATCCATAGCGGATAACGCATAACCCATCGCGCATGACGCATAACGCAAAGCCGTTAACGCATAACGCATAACGCATAACGCATAACGCATAACGCATAACGCATAATCCATAAAGGATAACGCATAACCCATAACGCATGACGCATAACGCAAAGCCGATAACGCATAACGCATAACGCATAACTTATAATGCATTACGCATAATCCATAACGCATAACGCATAACGCATAACGCATAACGCATAACGCATAACGCATACCGCATAACGCATAACGCATAACGCATAACGCATAACCCATAACGCATAACGCATGACGCATTACCCATAACGCATAACACATAACGCAAAACACATAACGCATAACGCATAACGCATAACGCATAACGCATAACGCATAACGCATAACGCATAACGCATAACGCATAACGCATTACGCATAACCCATGCCGCATAACTCATAACGCATAACGCATAACGCATAACGCATTACGCATTACGCATAACGCATAACGGATAACGGATAACGCAACACGCACAACCCATACCGCATTACGCATAACGCATAACGCATAACGCATAACCCATAACCCATAACGCATAACGCATAACGGATAACGGATAACGCACAACGCACAACCCATACCGCATTACGCATAACGCATAACGCATAACGCATAACGCATAACGCATAACGCATAACGCATAACGCATAACGCATAACGCGTAACGCATAACTTATAATGCATTACGCATAATCCATAACGCATAACGCATAACGCATAACGCATAACGCATAACGCATGACGCATAACGCAAAGCCGATAACGCATAACGCATAACGCATAACTTATAATGCATTACGCATAATCCATAACGCATAACGCATAACGCATAACGCATAACGCATAACGCATAACGCATAACGCATAACGCATAACGCATAACGCATAACGCATAACGCATACCGCATAACGCATAACGCATAACGCATAACGCATCACGCATAACGCATAACGCATAACCCATAACGCATAACGCATGACGCATTACCCATAACGCATAACACATAACGCAAAACACATGCCGCATAACTCATAACGCATAACGCATAACGCATAACGCATTACGCATAACGCATAACGCATAACGGATAACGGATAACGCAACACGCACAACCCATACCGCATTACGCATAACGCATAACGCATAACGCATAACCCATAACCCATAACGCATAACGCATAACGCATAACGCATAACGCATAACGCATAACGCATAACGCATAACGCATAACGCATAACGCATAACGCATAACGCATAACGCATAACGCATAACGCATAACGCATAACGCATAACGCATAACGCATAACGCATAACGCATAACGCATAACGCATAACGCATAACGCATAACGCATAACGCATAACGCATAACGCAAAACGCATAACGCAAAACGCATAACGCATAACGCATAACGCATAACGCATGACGCATAACCCATAACGCATAACACATAACGCAAAACGCATAACGCATAACTTATAATGCATTACGCATAATCCATAACGCATAACGCATAACGCATAACGCATAACGCATAACGCATAACGCATAACGCATAACGCATAACGCATAACGCATAACGCATAACGCATAACGCATAACGCATAACGCATACCGCATAACGCATAACGCATAACGCATAACGCATCACGCATAACGCATAACGCATAACCCATAACGCATAACGCATGACGCATTACCCATAACGCATAACACATAACGCAAAACACATGCCGCATAACTCATAACGCATAACGCATAACGCATAACGCATTACGCATAACGCATAACGCATAACGGATAACGGATAACGCAACACGCACAACCCATACCGCATTACGCATAACGCATAACGCATAACGCATAACCCATAACCCATAACGCATAACGCATAACGCATAACGCATAACGCATAACGCATAACGCATAACGCATAACGCATAACGCATAACGCATAACGCATAACGCATAACGCATAACGCATAACGCATAACGCATAACGCATAACGCATAACGCATAACGCATAACGCATAACGCATAACGCATAACGCATAACGCATAACGCATAACGCATAACGCATAACGCATAACGCATAACGCATAACGCATAACGCAAAACGCATAACGCAAAACGCATAACGCATAACGCATAACGCATAACGCATGACGCATAACCCATAACGCATAACACATAACGCAAAACGCATAACGCATAACTTATAATGCATTACGCATAATCCATAGCGGATAACGCATAACCCATCGCGCATGACGCATAACGCAAAGCCGTTAACGCATAACGCATAACGCATAACGCATAACGCATAACGCATAACGCATAACGCATAACGCATAACGCATAACGCATAACGCATAACGCATAACGCATAACGCATAACGCATAACGCATAATCCATAAAGGATAACGCATAACCCATAACGCATGACGCATAACGCAAAGCCGATAACGCATAACGCATAACGCATAACTTATAATGCATTACGCATAATCCATAACGCATAACGCATAACGCATAACGCATAACGCATAACGCATAACGCATACCGCATAACGCATAACGCATAACGCATAACGCATAACCCATAACGCATAACGCATGACGCATTACCCATAACGCATAACACATAACGCAAAACACATAACGCATAACGCATAACGCATAACGCATAACGCATAACGCATAACGCATAACGCATAACGCATAACGCATTACGCATAACCCATGCCGCATAACTCATAACGCATAACGCATAACGCATAACGCATTACGCATTACGCATAACGCATAACGGATAACGGATAACGCAACACGCACAACCCATACCGCATTACGCATAACGCATAACGCATAACGCATAACCCATAACCCATAACGCATAACGCATAACGGATAACGGATAACGCACAACGCACAACCCATACCGCATTACGCATAACGCATAACGCATAACGCATAACGCATAACGCATAACGCATAACGCATAACGCATAACGCATAACGCATAACGCATAACGCATAACGCATAACGCATAACGCATAACGCATAACGCATAACGCATAACGCATAACGCATAACGCATAACGCATAACGCATAACGCATAACGCATAACGCATAACGCATAACGCATAACGCATAACGCATAACGCATAACGCATAACGCATAACGCATAACGCATAACGCATAACGCATAACGCATAACGCATAACGCATAACGCATAACGCATAACGCATAACGCATAACGCATAACGCATAACGCATAACGCATAACGCATAACGCATAACGCATAACGCATAACGCATAACGCATAACGCATAACGCATAACGCATAACGCATAACGCATAACGCATAACGCATAACGCATAACGCATAACGCATAACGCATAACGCATAACGCATAACGCATAACGCATAACGCATAACGCAAAACGCATAACGCATAACGCATAACGCATGACGCATAACCCATAACGCATAACACATAACGCAAAACGCATAACGCATAACTTATAATGCATTACGCATAATCCATAGCGAATAACGCATAACCCATCGCGCATGACGCATAACGCAAAGCCGTTAACGCATAACGCATAACGCATAACGCATAACGCATAACGCATAATCCATAAAGGATAACGCATAACCCATAACGCATGACGCATAACGCAAAGCCGATAACGCATAACGCGTAACGCATAACTTATAATGCATTACGCATAATCCATAACGCATAACGCATAACGCATAACGCATAACGCATAACGCATAACGCATAACGCATAACGCATAACGCATAACGCATACCGCATAACGCATAACGCATAACAGCATAACGCATAACGCATCACGCATAACGCATAACGCATAACCCATAACGCATAACGCATGACGCATTACCCATAACGCATAACACATAACGCAAAACACATAACGCATAACGCATAACGCATAACGCATAACGCATAACGCATAACGCATAACGCATAACGCATAACACATAACGCATAACGCATAACGCATAATCCATAAAGGATAACGCATAACCCATAACGCATGACGCATAACGCAAAGCCGATAACGCATAACGCGTAACGCATAACTTATAATGCATTACGCATAATCCATAACGCATAACGCATAACGCATAACGCATAACGCATAACGCATAACGCATAACGCATACCGCATAACGCATAACAGCATAACGCATAACGCATCACGCATAACGCATAACGCATAACCCATAACGCATAACGCATGACGCATTACCCATAACGCATAACACATAACGCAAAACACATAACGCATAACGCATAACGCATAACGCATAACGCATAACGCATAACGCATAACGCATAACGCATAACGCATAACGCATAACGCATTACGCATAACCCATGCCGCATAACTCATAACGCATAACACATAACGCATAACGCATTACGCTTAACGCATAACGCATAACGGATAACGGATAACGCAACACGCACAACCCATACCGCATTACGCATTACGCATAACGCATAACGCATAACCCATAACCCATAACGCATAACGCATAACGGATAACGGATAACGCACAACGCACAACCCATACCGCATTACGCATAACGCATAACGCATAACGCATAACGCATAACGCATAACGCATAACGCATAACGCATAACGCATAACGCATAACGCATAACGCATAACGCATAACGCATAACGCATAACGCATAACGCATAACGCATAACGCATAACGCATAACGCATAACGCATAACGCATAACGCATAACGCATAACGCATAACGCATAACGCATAACGCATAACGCATAACGCATAACGCATAACGCATAACGCATAACGCATAACGCATAACGCATGACGCATAACCTATATCGCATAACGCATAACGCATAACGCAAAACGCATAACGCATAACGGATAACGGATAACGCACAACGCATAACCCATACCCCATTACGCATTACGCATAATGCATAACGCATAATCCATAACGGATAACGCATAACCCATAACGCATAACGCAAAGCCGATAACGCATAACGCATAACACATAGCGCATATCGCATAACGCATAACGCATAACTCATAACGCATAACGCATAACGCAAAACGCATAACGCATAACGCATAACGCATAACGGATAACGGATAACGCACAACGCATAACCCATACCGCATTACGCATTACGCATAATGCATAACGCATAATAAATAACGGATAACGCATAACCCATAACGCATAACGCAAAGCCGATAACGCATAACGCATAACACATAGCGCATATCGCATAACGCATAACGCATAACTCATAACGCATAACGCATTACGCATAACCCATGACGCATAACTCATAACGCATAACGCATAACGCATAACGCATAACGCATACCGCATTACGCATAACGCATAACGCATAACGCATAACGCATAACGCATAACGCATAACGCATTACGCATAACGCATAACGCATAACGCATAACGCATAACGGATAACGCACAACGCACAACCCATACCGCATTACGCATTACGCATAATGCATAACGCATAATCCATAACGGATAACGCATTACGCATAACGCATAACGCATAACGCATAACTCAATGCCGATAACGCATTACGCATAACGCATAACGCATAACGCATAACGGATAACGGATAACGGATAACGCACAACGCACAACCCATACCGCATTACGCATAACGCATAACACATAACGCATAACGCATAACGCATAACGCATAACGCATAACGCATAACGCATAACGCATAACGCATAACGCATAACGCATAACGCATAACGCATAACGCATAACGCATAACGCATAACGCATAACGCATAACGCATAACGCATAACGCATAACGCATAACGCATAACGCATAACGCATAACGCATAACGCATAACGCATAACGCATAACGCATAACGCATAACGCATAACGCATAACGCATAACGCATAACGCATAACGCATAACGCATAACGCATAACGCATAACGCATAACGCATAACGCATAACGCATAACGCATAACGCATAACGCATAACGCATAACGCATAACGCATAACGCATAACGCAAAACGCATAACTCATAACGCATAACGCATAACGCATGACGCATAACCCATAACGCATAACACATAACGCAAAACGCATAACGCATAACTTATAATGCATTACGCATAATCCATAGCGGATAACGCATAACCCATCGCGCATGACGCATAATGCAAAGCCGTTAACGCATAACGCATAACGCATAACGCATAACGCATAACGCATAACGCATAACGCATAATCCATAAAGGATAACGCATAACCCATAACGCATGACGCATAACGCAAAGCCGATAACGCATAACGCGTAACGCATAACTTATAATGCATTACGCATAAACCATAACGCATAACGCATAACGCATAACGCATAACGCATAACGCATAACGCATAACGCATAACGCATAACGCATAACGCATAACGCATACCGCATAACGCATAACGCATAACGCATAACGCATCACGCATAACGCATAACGCATAACCCATAACGCATAACGCATGACGCATTACCCATAACGCATAACACATAACGCAAAACACATAACGCATAACGCATAACGCATAACGCATAACGCATAACGCATAACGCATAACGCATAACGCATAACGCATTACGCATAACCCATGCCGCATAACTCATAACGCATAACGCATAACGCATAACGCATAACGCATTACGCATAACGCATAACGCATAACGGATAACGGATAACGCAACACGCACAACCCATACCGCATTACACATAACGCATAACGCATAACGCATAACCCATAACCCATAACGCATAACGCATAACGGATAACGGATAACGCACAACGCACAACCCATACCGCATTACGCATAACGCATAACGCATAACGCATAACGCATAACGCATAACGCATAACGCATAACGCATAACGCATAACGCATAATCCATAAAGGATAACGCATAACCCATAACGCATGACGCATAACGCAAAGCCGATAACGCATAACGCATAACGCATAACTTATAATGCATTACGCATAATCCATAACGCATAACGCATAACGCATAACGCATAACGCATAACGCATAACGCATAACGCATAACGCATAACGCATAACGCATAACGCATAACGCATAACGCATAACGCATACCGCATAACGCATAACGCATAACGCATAACGCATCACGCATAACGCATAACGCATAACCCATAACGCATAACGCATGACGCATTACCCATAACGCATAACACATAACGCAAAACACATGCCGCATAACTCATAACGCATAACGCATAACGCATAACGCATTACGCATAACGCATAACGCATAACGGATAACGGATAACGCAACACGCACAACCCATACCGCATTACGCATAACGCATAACGCATAACGCATAACCCATAACCCATAACGCATAACGCATAACGCATAACGCATAACGCATAACGCATAACGCATAACGCATAACGAATAACGCATAACGCATAACGCATAACGCATAACGCATAACGCATAACGCATAACGCATAACGCATAACGCATAACGCATAACGCATAACGCATAACGCATAACGCATAACGCATAACGCATAACGCAAAACGCATAACGCAAAACGCATAACGCATAACGCATAACGCATAACGCATGACGCATAACCCATAACGCATAACACATAACGCAAAACGCATAACGCATAACTTATAATGCATTACGCATAATCCATAGCGGATAACGCATAACCCATCGCGCATGACGCATAACGCAAAGCCGTTAACGCATAACGCATAACGCATAACGCATAACGCATAACGCATAACGCATAACGCATAACGCATAATCCATAAAGGATAACGCATAACCCATAACGCATGACGCATAACGCAAAGCCGATAACGCATAACGCATAACGCATAACTTATAATGCATTACGCATAATCCATAACGCATAACGCATAACGCATAACGCATAACGCATAACGCATAACGCATAACGCATACCGCATAACGCATAACGCATAACGCATAACGCATAACCCATAACGCATAACGCATGACGCATTACCCATAGCGCATAACACATAACGCAAAACACATAACGCATAACGCATAACGCATAACGCATAACGCATAACGCATAACGCATAACGCATTACGCATAACCCATGCCGCATAACTCATAACGCATAACGCATAACGCATAACGCATTACGCATTACGCATAACGCATAACGGATAACGGATAACGCAACACGCACAACCCATACCGCATTACGCATAACGCATAACGCATAACGCATAACCCATAACCCATAACCCATAACGCATAACGCATAACGGATAACGGATAACGCACAACGCACAACCCATACCGCATTACGCATAACGCATAACGCATAACGCATAACGCATAACGCATAACGCATAACGCATAACGCATAACGCATAACGCATAACGCATAACGCATAACGCATAACGCATAACGCATAACGCATAACGCATAACGCATAACGCATAACGCATAACGCATAACGCATAACGCATAACGCATAACGCATAACGCATAACGCATAACGCATAACGCATAACGCATAACGCATAACGCATAACGCATAACGCATAACGCATAACGCATAACGCATAACGCATAACGCATAACGCATAACGCATAACGCATAACGCATAACGCATAACGCATAACGCATAACGCATAACGCATAACGCATAACGCATAACGCATAACGCATAACGCATAACGCATAACGCATAACGCATAACGCATAACGCATAACGCATAACGCATAACGCATAACGCATAACGCATAACGCATAACGCATAACGCATAACGCATAACGCATAACGCATAACGCATAACGCAAAACGCATAACGCATAACGCATAACGCATGACGCATAACCCATAACGCATAACACATAACGCAAAACGCATAACGCATAACTTATAATGCATTACGCATAATCCATAGCGAATAACGCATAACCCATCGCGCATGACGCATAACGCAAAGCCGTTAACGCATAACGCATAACGCATAACGCATAACGCATAACGCATAACGCATAACGCATAACGCATAACGCATAACGCATAACGCATAACGCATAATCCATAAAGGATAACGCATAACGCATAACGCATAACGCATAACGCATAACGCATAACGCATAACGCATAACGCATAACGCATAACGCATAACGCATAACGCATAACGCATAACGCATAACGCATAACGCATAACGCATAACGCATAACGCATACCGCATAACGCATAACGCATAACGCATAACGCATCACGCATAACGCATAACGCATAACCCATAACGCATAACGCATGACGCATTACCCATAACGCATAACACATAACGCAAAACACATAACGCATAACGCATAACGCATAACGCATAACGCATAACGCATAACGCATAACGCATAACGCATAACGCATAACGCATAACGCATAACGCATAACGCATAACGCATAACGCATAACGCATAACGCATAACGCATAACGCATAACGCATAACGCATAACGCATAACGCATAACGCATAACGCATAACGCATAACGCATAACGCATAACGCATAACGCATAACGCATAACGCATAACGCATAACGCATAACGCATACCGCATAACGCATAACGCATAACGCATAACGCATAACGCATAACGCATAACGCATAACGCATAACGCATAACGCATAACGCATAACGCATAACGCATTACGCATAACCCATGCCGCATAACTCATAACGCATAACGCATAACGCATAACGCATTACGCATAACGCATAACGCATAACGGATAACGGATAACGCAACACGCACAACCCATACCGCATTACGCATAACGCATAACGCATAACCCATAACCCATAACGCATAACGCATAACGCATAACGCATAACGCATAACGCATAACGCATAACGCATAACGCATAACGCATAACGCATAACGCATAACGCATAACGCATAACGCATAACGCATAACGCATAACGCATAACGCATAACGCATAACGCATAACGCATAACGCATAACGCATAACGCATAACGCATAACGCATAACGCATAACGCATAACGCATAACGCATAACGCATAACGCATAACGCATAACGCATAACGCATAACGCATAACGCATAACGCATAACGCATGACGCATAACCTATAACGCATAACGCATAACGCATAACGCAAAACGCAAAACGCATAACGCATAACGGATAACGGATAACGCACAACGCATAACCCATACCGCATTACGCATTACGCATAATGCATAACGCATAATCCATAACGGATAACGCATAACCCATAACGCATAACGCAAAGCCGATAACGCATAACGCATAACACATAGCGCATATCGCATAACGCATAACGCATAACTCATAACGCATAACGCATAACGCAAAACGCATAACGCATAACGCATAACGCATAACGGATAACGGATAACGCACAACGCATAACCCATACCGCATTACGCATTACGCATAATTCATAACGCATAATAAATAACGGATAACGCATAACCCATAACGCATAACGCAAAGCCGATAACGCATAACGTATAACACGTAGCGCATATCGCATAACGCATAACGCATAACTCATAACGCATAACGCATTACGCATAACCCATGACGCATAACTCATAACGCATAACGCATAACGCATAACGCATAACGCACACCGCATTACGCATAACGCATAACGCATAACGCATAACGCATAACGCATTACGCATAACGCATAACGCATAACGCATAACGCATAACGCATAACGGATAACGCACAACGCACAACCCATACCGCATTACGCATTACGCATAATGCATAACGCATAATCCATAACGGATAACGCATAACCCATAACGCATAACCCATAACACATAACTCAATGCCGATAACGCATTACGCATAACGCATAACGCATAACGCATAACGCATAACGGATAACGGATAACGCACAACGCACAACCCATACCGCATTACGCATAACGCATAACGCATAACGCATAACGCATAACGCATAACGCATAACGCATAACGCATAACGCATAACGCATAACGCATAACGCATAACGCATAACGCATAACGTATAACGCATAACGCATAACGCATAACGCATAACGCATAACGCATAACGCATAACGCATAACGCATAACGCATAACGCAAAACGCATAACGCATAACGCATAGCGCATAACGCATAACGCATAACGCATAACGCATAGCGCATAGCGCATAACGCATGACGCATAACGCATAGCCCATAACGCATAACGCATAACGGATAACCGATAACGCACAACGCATAACCCATACCGCATTACGCATTACGCATAATAAATAACGGATAACGCATAACCCATAACGCATAACGCAAAGCCGATAACGCATAACGCATAACACATAGCGCATATCGCATAACGCATAACGCATAACTCATAACGCATAACGCATTACGCATAACCCATGACGCATAACTCATAACGCATAACGCATAACGCATAACGCATAACGCATAACGCACACCGCATTACGCATAACGCATAACGCATAACGCATAACGCATTACGCATAACGCATAACGCATAACGCATAACGCATAACGCATAACGGATAACGCACAACGCACAACCCATACCGCATTACGCATTACGCATAATGCATAACGCATAATCCATAACGGATAACGCATAACCCATAACGCATAACTCAATGCCGATAACGCATTACGCATAACGCATAACGCATAACGGATAACGGATAACGCACAACGCACAACCCATACCGCATTACGCATAACGCATAACGCATAACGCATAACGCATAACGCATAACGCATAACGCATAACGCATAACGCATAACGCATAACGCATAACGCATAACGCATAACGCATAACGCATAACGCATAACTTATAATGCATTACGCATAATCCATAGCGGATAACGCATAACCCATAGCGCATGACGCATAACGCATAACGCATAACGCATAACGCATAACGCATAACGCATAACGCATAACGCATAACGCATAACGCATAACGCATAACGCATAGCGCATAGCGCATAACGAATGACGCATAACGCATAGCCCATAACGCATAACGCATAACGCTTAACGCGTAACGCAAAACTCGTAGCGCATAACGCATAACGTATAAACCATAAGGAATTAACGCATAGCCCATAACGCATAACGCATAACGCATAACGCATAACGCATAACGCATAACGCATAACGCATAACGCATAACGCATAACGCATAACGCATAACGCATAACGCATAACGCATAACGCATAACGCATAACGCATAACGCATAACGCATAACGCATAAGGCATAACGCATAACGCATAACGCATAACGCATAACGCATAACGCATAACGCATAACGCATAACGCATAACGCATAACGCATAACGCATAACGTATAACGCATAACGCATAACGCATAACGCATAACGCATAACGCATAACGCATAACGCATAACGCATAACGCATAACGCATAACGCATAACGCATAACGCATAACGCATAACGCATAACGCATAACGCATAACGCATAACGCATAACGCATAACGCATAACGCATAACGCATAACGCTTAACGCATAACGCATAACGCATAACGCATAACGCATAACGCATAACGCATAACGCATAACGCATAACGCATAACGCATAACGCATAACGCATAACGCATAACGCATAACGCATAACGCATAACGCATAACGCATAACGCATAACGCATAACGCATAACGCATAACGCATAACGCATAACGCATAACGCATAACGCATAACGCATAACGCATAACGCATAACGCATGACGCATAACCTATAACGCATAACGCATAACGCATAACGCAAAACGCATAACGCATAACGGATAACGGATAACGCACAACGCATAACCCATACCGCATTACGCATTACGCATAATGCATAACGCATAATCCATAACGGATAACGCATAACCCATAACGCATAACGCAAAGCCGATAACGCATAACGCATAACACATAGCGCATATCGCATAACGCATAACGCATAACTCATAACGCATAACGCATAACGCAAAACGCATAACGCATAACGCATAACGCATAACGGATAACGCATAACGCATAACGCATAACGCATAACGCATAACGCATAACGCATAACGCATAACGCAAAACGCATAACGCATAACGCATAACGCATAACGCATGACGCATAACCCATAACGCATAACACATAACGCAAAACGCATAACGCATAACTTATAATGCATTACGCATAATCCATAGCGGATGACGCATAACCCATCGCGCATGACGCATAACGCAAAGCCGTTAACGCATAACGCATAACGCATAACGCATAACGCATAACGCATAACGCATAACGCATAACGCATAACGCATAACGCATAACGCATAACGCATAACGCATAACGCATAACGCATAACGCATAACGCATAACGCATAACGCATAACGCATAACGCATAACGCATAACGCATAACGCATAACGCATAACGCATAACGCATAACGCATAACGCATAACGCATAACGCATAACGCATAACGCATAACGCATAACGCATAACGCATAACGCATAACGCATAACGCATAACGCATAACGCATAACGCATAACGCATAACGCATAACGCATAACGCAAAACGCATAACGCATAACGCATAACGCATAACGCATGACGCATAACCCATAACGCATAACACATAACGCAAAACGCATAACGCATAACTTATAATGCATTACGCATAATCCATAGCGGATGACGCATAACCCATCGCGCATGACGCATAACGCAAAGCCGTTAACGCATAACGCATAACGCATAACGCATAACGCATAACGCATAACGCATAACGCATAACGCATAATCCATAAAGGATAACGCATAACCCATAACGCATGACGCATAACGCAAAGCCGATAACGCATAACGCATAACGCATAACTTATAATGCATTACGCATAATCCATAACGCATAACGCATAACGCATAACGCATAACGCATAACGCATAACGCATAACGCATAACGCATAACGCATAACGCATAACGCATAACGCATAACGCATAACGCATAACGCATACCGCATAACGCATAACGCATAACGCATAACGCATAACGCATAACGCATTACTCATAACCCATGCCGCATAACTCATAACGCATAACGCATAACGCATAACGCATTACGCATTACGCATTACGCATAACGCATAACGGATAACGGATAACGCAACACGCACAACCCATACCGCATTACGCATAACGCATAACGCATAACGCATAACCCATAACCCATAACGCATAACGCATAACGGATAACGGATAACGCACAACGCACAACCCATACCGCATTACGCATAACGCATAACGCATAACGCATAACGCATAACGCATAACGCATAACGCATAACGCATAACGCATAACGCATAACGCATAACGCATAACGCATAACGCATAACGCATAACGCATAACGCATAACGCATAACGCATAACGCATAACGCATAACGCATAACGCATAACGCATAACGCATAACGCATAACGCATAACGCATAACGCATAACGCATAACGCATAACGCATAACGCATAACGCATAACGCATAACGCATAACGCATAACGCATAACGCATAACGCATAACGCATAACGCATAACGCATAACGCATAACGCATAACGCATAACGCATAACGCATAACGCATAATCCATAAAGGATAACGCATAACGCATAACGCATAACGCATAACGCATAACGCATAACGCATAACGCATAACGCATAACGCATAACGCATAACGCATAACGCATAACGCATAACGCATACCGCATAACGCATAACGCATAACGCATAACGCATCACGCATAACGCATAACGCATAACCCATAACGCATAACGCATAACGCATAACGCATAACGCATAACGCATAACGCATAACGCATAACGCATAACGCATAACGTATAACGCATAACGCATAACGCATAACGCATAACGCATAACGCATAACGCATAACGCATAACGCATAACGCATAACGCAAAACGCATAACGCATAACGCATAACGCATAACGCATGACGCATAACCCATAACGCATAACACATAACGCAAAACGCAAAACGCATAACGCATAACTTATAATGCATTACGCATAATCCATAGCGGATAACGCATAACCCATAGCGCATGACGCATAACGCATAACGCATAACGCATAACGCATAACGCATAACGCATAACGCATAACGCATAACGCATAACGCATAACGCATAGCGCATAACGCATAACGCATAACGCATAACGCATAGCGCATAGCGCATAACGCATGACGCATAACGCATAGCCCATAACGCATAACGCATAACGGATAACCGATAACGCACAACGCATAACCCATACCGCATTACGCATTACGCATAATAAATAACGGATAACGCATAACCCATAACGCATAACGCAAAGCCGATAACGCATAACGCATAACACATAGCGCATATCGCATAACGCATAACGCATAACTCATAACGCATAACGCATTACGCATAACCCATGACGCATAACTCATAACGCATAACGCATAACGCATAACGCATAACGCATAACGCACACCGCATTACGCATAACGCATAACGCATAACGCATAACGCATTACGCATAACGCATAACGCATAACGCATAACGCATAACGGATAACGCACAACGCACAACCCATACCGCATTACGCATTACGCATAATGCATAACGCATAATCCATAACGGATAACGCATAACCCATAACGCATAACTCAATGCCGATAACGCATTACGCATAACGCATAACGCATAACGGATAACGGATAACGCACAACGCACAACCCATACCGCATTACGCATAACGCATAACGCATAACGCATAACGCATAACGCATAACGCATAACGCATAACGCATAACGCATAACGCATAACGCATAACGCATAACGTATAACGCATAACGCATAACGCATAACGCATAACGCATAACGCATAACGCATAACGCATAACGCATAACGCATAACGCAAAACGCATAACGCATAACGCATAACGCATAACGCATGACGCATAACCCATAACGCATAACACATAACGCAAAACGCATAACGCATAACTTATAATGCATTACGCATAATCCATGACGCATAACTCATAACGCATAACGCATAACGCATAACGCATAACGCATAACGCATAACGCATACCGCATTACGCATAACGCATAACGCATAACCCATAACGCATAACTCAATGCCGATAACGCATTACGCATAACGCATAACGCATAACGCATAACGGATAACGGATAACGCACAACGCACAACCCATACCGCATTACGCATAACGCATAACGCATAATGCATTACGCATAATCCATAACGCATAACGCATAACGCATAACGCATAACGCATAACGCATAACGCATAACGCATAACGCATAACGCATACCGCATAACGCATAACGCATAACGCATAACGCATCACGCATAACGCATAACGCATAACCCATAACGCATAACGCATGACGCATTACCCATAACGCATAACACATAACGCAAAACACATAACGCATAACGCATAACGCATAACGCATAACGCATAACGCATAACGCATAACGCATAACGCATTACGCATAACCCATGCCGCATAACTCATAACGCATAACGCATAACGCATAACGCATTACGCATAACGCATAACGCATAACGCATAACGCATAACGCATAACGCATAACGCATAACGCATAACGCATAACGCATAACGCATAACGCATAACGCATAACGCATAACGCATAACGCATAACGCATAACGCAAAACGCATAACGCATAACGCATAACGCATGACGCATAACCCATAACGCATAACACATAACGCAAAACGCATAACGCATAACTTATAATGCATTACGCATAATCCATAGCGGATGACGCATAACCCATCGCGCATGACGCATAACGCAAAGCCGTTAACGCATAACGCATAACGCATAACGCATAACGCATAACGCATAACGCATAATCCATAAAGGATAACGCATAACCCATAACGCATGACGCATAACGCAAAGCCGATAACGCATAACGCATAACGCATAACTTATAATGCATTACGCATAATCCATAACGCATAACGCATAACGCATAACGCATAACGCATAACGCATAACGCATAACGCATAACGCATAACGCATAACGCATACCGCATAACGCATAACGCATAACGCATAACGCATAACGCATCACGCATAACGCATAACGCATAACCCATAACGCATAACGCATGACGCATTACCCATAACGCATAACACATAACGCAAAACACATGCCGCATAACTCATAACGCATAACGCATAACGCATAACGCATTACGCATAACGCATAACGCATAACGGATAACGGATAACGCAACACGCACAACCCATACCGCATTACGCATAACGCATAACGCATAACGCATAACGCATAACGCATAACGCATAACGCATAACGCATAACGCATAACGCATAACGCATAACGTATAACGCATAACGCATAACGCATAACGCATAACGCATAACGCATAACGCATAACGCATAACGCATAACGCATAACGCAAAACGCATAACGCATAACGCATAACGCATAACGCATGACGCATAACCCATAACGCATAACACATAACGCAAAACGCATAACGCATAACTTATAATGCATTACGCATAATCCATGACGCATAACTCATAACGCATAACGCATAACGCATAACGCATAACGCATAACGCATAACGCATAACGCATAACGCATAACGCATACCGCATTACGCATAACGCATAACGCATAACGCTTAACGCATAACGCATTACGCATAACGCATAACGCATAACGCATAACGCATAACGCATAACGGATAACGCACAACGCACAACCCATACCGCATTACGCATTACGCATAATGCATAACGCATAATCCATAACGGATAACGCATAACCCATAACGCATAACCCATAACGCATAACTCAATGCCGATAACGCATTACGCATAACGCATAACGCATAACGCATAACGGATAACGGATAACGCACAACGCACAACCCATACCGCATTACGCATAACGCATAACGCATAATGCATTACGCATAATCCATAACGCATAACGCATAACGCATAACGCATAACGCATAACGCATAACGCATAACGCATAACGCATACCGCATAACGCATAACGCATAACGCATAACGCATCACGCATAACGCATAACGCATAACCCATAACGCATAACGCATGACGCATTACCCATAACGCATAACACATAACGCAAAACACATAACGCATAACGCATAACGCATAACGCATAACGCATAACGCATAACGCATAACGCATAACGCATAACGCATAACGCATAACGCATAACGCATAACGCATAACGCATTACGCATAACCCATGCCGCATAACTCATAACGCATAACGCATAACGCATAACGCATTACGCATAACGCATAACGCATAACGGATAACGGATAACGCAACACGCACAACCCATACCGCATTACGCATAACGCATAACGCATAACGCATAACCCATAACCCATAACGCATAACGCATAACGGATAACGGATAACGCACAACGCACAACCCATACCGCATTACGCATAACGCATAACGCATAACGCATAACGCATAACGCATAACGCATAACGCATAACGCATAACGCATAACGCATAACGCATAACGCATAACGCATAACGCATAACGCATAACGCATAACGCATAACGCATAACGCATAACGCATAACGCATAACGCATAACGCATAACGCATAACGCATAACGCATAACGCATAACGCATAACGCATAACGCATAACGCATAACGCATAACGCATAACGCATAACGCATAACGCATAACGCATAACGCATAACGCATAACGCAAAACGCATAACGCATAACGCATAACGCATGACGCATAACCCATAACGCATAACACATAACGCAAAACGCATAACGCATAACTTATAATGCATTACGCATAATCCATAGCGGATGACGCATAACCCATCGCGCATGACGCATAACGCAAAGCCGTTAACGCATAACGCATAACGCATAACGCATAACGCATAACGCATAACGCATAATCCATAAAGGATAACGCATAACCCATAACGCATGACGCATAACGCAAAGCCGATAACGCATAACGCATAACGCATAACTTATAATGCATTACGCATAATCCATAACGCATAACGCATAACGCATAACGCATAACGCATAACGCATAACGCATAACGCATAACGCATAACGCATAACGCATAACGCATACCGCATAACGCATAACGCATAACGCATAACGCATAACGCATCACGCATAACGCATAACGCATAACCCATAACGCATAACGCATGACGCATTACCCATAACGCATAACACATAACGCAAAACACATGCCGCATAACTCATAACGCATAACGCATAACGCATAACGCATTACGCATAACGCATAACGCATAACGGATAACGGATAACGCAACACGCACAACCCATACCGCATTACGCATAACGCATAACGCATAACGCATAACCCATAACCCATAACGCATAACGCATAACGCATAACGCATAACGCATAACGCATAACGCATAACGCATAACGCATAACGCATAACGCATAACGCATAACGCATAACGCATAACGCATAACGCATAACGCATAACGCATAACGCATAACGCATAACGCATAACGCATAACGCATAACGCATAACGCATAACGCATAACGCAAAACGCATAACGCAAAACGCATAACGCATAACGCATAACGCATAACGCATGACGCATAACCCATAACGCATAACACATAACGCAAAACGCATAACGCATAACTTATAATGCATTACGCATAATCCATAGCGGATAACGCATAACCCATCGCGCATGACGCATAACGCAAAGCCGTTAACGCATAACGCATAACGCATAACGCATAACGCATAACGCATAACGCATAACGCATAACGCATAACGCATAATCCATAAAGGATAACGCATAACCCATAACGCATGACGCATAACGCAAAGCCGATAACGCATAACGCATAACGCATAACTTATAATGCATTACGCATAATCCATAACGCATAACGCATAACGCATAACGCATAACGCATAACGCATAACGCATAACGCATAACGCATAACGCATAACGCATAACGCATAACGCATAACGCATAACGCATAACGCATAACGCATAACGCATAACGCATACCGCATAACGCATAACGCATAACGCATAACGCATAACGCATCACGCATAACGCATAACGCATAACCCATAACGCATAACGCATGACGCATTACCCATAACGCATAACACATAACGCAAAACACATGCCGCATAACTCATAACGCATAACGCATAACGCATAACGCATTACGCATAACGCATAACGCATAACGGATAACGGATAACGCAACACGCACAACCCATACCGCATTACGCATAACGCATAACGCATAACGCATAACCCATAACCCATAACGCATAACGCATAACGCATAACGCATAACGCATAACGCATAACGCATAACGCATAACGAATAACGCATAACGCATAACGCATAACGCATAACGCATAACGCATAACGCATAACGCATAACGCATAACGCATAACGCATAACGCATAACGCATAACGCATAACGCATAACGCATAACGCATAACGCAAAACGCATAACGCAAAACGCATAACGCATAACGCATAACGCATAACGCATGACGCATAACCCATAACGCATAACACATAACGCAAAACGCATAACGCATAACTTATAATGCATTACGCATAATCCATAGCGGATAACGCATAACCCATCGCGCATGACGCATAACGCAAAGCCGTTAACGCATAACGCATAACGCATAACGCATAACGCATAACGCATAACGCATAACGCATAACGCATAACGCATAACGCATAATCCATAAAGGATAACGCATAACCCTTAACGCATGACGCATAACGCAAAGCCGATAACGCATAACGCATAACGCATAACTTATAATGCATTACGCATAATCCATAACGCATAACGCATAACGCATAACGCATAACGCATAACGCATAACGCATAACGCATAACGCATAACGCATACCGCATAACGCATAACGCATAACGCATAACGCATAACCCATAACGCATAACGCATGACGCATTACCCATAACGCATAACACATAACGCAAAACACATAACGCATAACGCATAACGCATAACGCATAACGCATAACGCATAACGCATAACGCATAACGCATTACGCATAACCCATGCCGCATAACTCATAACGCATAACGCATAACGCATAACGCATTACGCATTACGCATAACGCATAACGGATAACGGATAACGCAACACGCACAACCCATACCGCATTACGCATAACGCATAACGCATAACGCATAACCCATAACCCATAACGCATAACGCATAACGGATAACGGATAACGCACAACGCACAACCCATACCGCATTACGCATAACGCATAACGCATAACGCATAACGCATAACGCATAACGCATAACGCATAACGCATAACGCATAACGCATAACGCATAACGCATAACGCATAACGCATAACGCATAACGCATAACGCATAACGAATAACGCATAACGCATAACGCATAACGCATAACGCATAACGCATAACGCATAACGCATAACGCATAACGCATAACGCATAACGCATAACGCATAACGCATAACGCATAACGCATAACGCATAACGCATAACGCATAACGCATAACGCATAACGCATAACGCATAACGCATAACGCATAACGCATAACGCATAACGCATAACGCATAACGCATAACGCATAACGCATAACGCATAACGCATAACGCATAACGCATAACGCATAACGCATAACGCATAACGCATAACGCATAACGCATAACGCATAACGCATAACGCATAACGCATAACGCATAACGCATAACGCATAACGCAAAACGCATAACGCATAACGCATAACGCATGACGCATAACCCATAACGCATAACACATAACGCAAAACGCATAACGCATAACTTATAATGCATTACGCATAATCCATAGCGAATAACGCATAACCCATCGCGCATGACGCATAACGCAAAGCCGTTAACGCATAACGCATAACGCATAACGCATAACGCATAACGCATAACGCATAACGCATAACGCATAACGCATAACGCATAACGCATAACGCATAATCCATAAAGGATAACGCATAACGCATAACGCATAACGCATAACGCATAACGCATAACGCATAACGCATAACGCATAACGCATAACGCATAACGCATAACGCATAACGCATAACGCATACCGCATAACGCATAACGCATAACGCATCACGCATAACGCATAACGCATAACCCATAACGCATAACGCATAACGCATAACGCATAACGCATAACGCATAACGCATAACGCATAACGCATAACGCATAACGCATAACGCATAACGCATAACGCATAACGTATAACGCATAACGCATAACGCATAACGCATAACGCATAACGCATAACGCATAACGCATAACGCATAACGCATAACGCAAAACGCATAACGCATAACGCATAACGCATAACGCATGACGCATAACCCATAACGCATAACACATAACGCAAAACGCATAACGCATAACTTATAATGCATTACGCATAATCCATAGCGGATAACGCATAACCCATAGCGCATGACGCATAACGCATAACGCATAACGCATAACGCATAACGCATAACGCATAACGCATAACGCATAACGCATAACGCATAACGCATAACGCATAGCGCATAACGCATAACGCATAACGCATAACGCATAGCGCATAGCGCATAACGCATGACGCATAACGCATAGCCCATAACGCATAACGCATAACGGATAACCGATAACGCACAACGCATAACCCATACCGCATTACGCATTACGCATAATAAATAACGGATAACGCATAACCCATAACGCATAACGCAAAGCCGATAACGCATAACGCATAACACATAGCGCATATCGCATAACGCATAACGCATAACTCATAACGCATAACGCATTACGCATAACCCATGACGCATAACTCATAACGCATAACGCATAACGCATAACGCATAACGCATAACGCACACCGCATTACGCATAACGCATAACGCATAACGCATAACGCATTACGCATAACGCATAACGCATAACGCATAACGCATAACGGATAACGCACAACGCACAACCCATACCGCATTACGCATTACGCATAATGCATAACGCATAATCCATAACGGATAACGCATAACCCATAACGCATAACTCAATGCCGATAACGCATTACGCATAACGCATAACGCATAACGGATAACGGATAACGCACAACGCACAACCCATACCGCATTACGCATAACGCATAACGCATAACGCATAACGCATAACGCATAACGCATAACGCATAACGCATAACGCATAACGCATAACGCATAACGCATAACGCATAACGCATAACGTATAACGCATAACGCATAACGCATAACGCATAACGCATAACGCATAACGCATAACGCATAACGCATAACGCATAACGCAAAACGCATAACGCATAACGCATAACGCATAACGCATGACGCATAACCCATAACGCATAACACATAACGCAAAACGCATAACGCATAACTTATAATGCATTACGCATAATCCATGACGCATAACTCATAACGCATAACGCATAACGCATAACGCATAACGCATAACGGATAACGCACAACGCACAACCCATACCGCATTACGCATTACGCATAATGCATAACGCATAATCCATAACGGATAACGCATAACCCATAACGCATAACCCATAACGCATAACCCATAACGCATAACTCAATGCCGATAACGCATTACGCATAACGCATAACGCATAACGCATAACGGATAACGGATAACGCACAACGCACAACCCATACCGCATTACGCATAACGCATAACGCATAATGCATTACGCATAATCCATAACGCATAACGCATAACGCATAACGCATAACGCATAACGCATAACGCATAACGCATAACGCATAACGCATACCGCATAACGCATAACGCATAACGCATAACGCATCACGCATAACGCATAACGCATAACCCATAACGCATAACGCATGACGCATTACCCATAACGCATAACACATAACGCAAAACACATAACGCATAACGCATAACGCATAACGCATAACGCATAACGCATAACGCATAACGCATAACGCATAACGCATAACGCATAACGCATAACGCATAACGCATAACGCATTACGCATAACCCATGCCGCATAACTCATAACGCATAACGCATAACGCATAACGCATTACGCATAACGCATAACGCATAACGGATAACGGATAACGCAACACGCACAACCCATACCGCATTACGCATAACGCATAACGCATAACGCATAACCCATAACCCATAACGCATAACGCATAACGGATAACGGATAACGCACAACGCACAACCCATAACGCATTACGCATAACCCATGCCGCATAACTCATAACGCATAACGCATAACGCATAACGCATTACGCATTACGCATAACGCATAACGGATAACGGATAACGCAACACGCACAACCCATACCGCATTACGCATAACGCATAACGCATAACGCATAACCCATAACCCATAACGCATAACGCATAACGGATAACGGATAACGCACAACGCACAACCCATACCGCATTACGCATAACGCATAACGCATAACGCATAACGCATAACGCATAACGCATAACGCATAACGCATAACGCATAACGCATAACGCATAACGCATAACGCATAACGCATAACGCATAACGCATAACGCATAACGCATAACGCATAACGCATAACGCATAACGCATAACGCATAACGCATAACGCATAACGCATAACGCATAACGCATAACGCATAACGCATAACGCATAACGCATAACGCATAACGCATAACGCATAACGCATAACGCATAACGCATAACGCATAACGCATAACGCATAACGCATAACGCATAACGCATAACGCATAACGCATAACGCATAACGCATAACGCATAACGCATAACGCATAACGCATAACGCATAACGCATAACGCATAACGCATAACGCATAACGCATAACGCATAACGCATAACGCATAGCGCATAACGCATAACGCATAACGCATAACGCATAGCGCATAGCGCATAACGCATGACGCATAACGCATAGCCCATAACGCATAACGCATAACGGATAACCGATAACGCACAACGCATAACCCATACCGCATTACGCATTACGCATAATAAATAACGGATAACGCATAACCCATAACGCATAACGCAAAGCCGATAACGCATAACGCATAACACATAGCGCATATCGCATAACGCATAACGCATAACTCATAACGCATAACGCATTACGCATAACCCATGACGCATAACTCATAACGCATAACGCATAACGCATAACGCATAACGCATAACGCACACCGCATTACGCATAACGCATAACGCATAACGCATAACGCATTACGCATAACGCATAACGCATAACGCATAACGCATAACGGATAACGCACAACGCACAACCCATACCGCATTACGCATTACGCATAATGCATAACGCATAATCCATAACGGATAACGCATAACCCATAACGCATAACTCAATGCCGATAACGCATTACGCATAACGCATAACGCATAACGGATAACGGATAACGCACAACGCACAACCCATACCGCATTACGCATAACGCATAACGCATAACGCATAACGCATAACGCATAACGCATAACGCATAACGCATAACGCATAACGCATAACGCATAACGCATAATCCATAAAGGATAACGCATAACCCATAACGCATGACGCATAACGCAAAGCCGATAACGCATAACGCATAACGCATAACTTATAATGCATTACGCATAATCCATAACGCATAACGCATAACGCATAACGCATAACGCATAACGCATAACGCATAACGCATAACGCATAACGCATAACGCATAACGCATAACGCATAACGCATAACGCATAACGCATACCGCATAACGCATAACGCATAACGCATAACGCATAACGCATCACGCATAACGCATAACGCATAACCCATAACGCATAACGCATGACGCATTACCCATAACGCATAACACATAACGCAAAACACATGCCGCATAACTCATAACGCATAACGCATAACGCATAACGCATAACGCATTACGCATAACGCATAACGCATAACGGATAACGGATAACGCAACACGCACAACCCATACCGCATTACGCATAACGCATAACGCATAACGCATAACCCATAACCCATAACGCATAACGCATAACGCATAACGCATAACGCATAACGCATAACGCATAACGCATAACGCATAACGCATAACGCATAACGCATAACGCATAACGCATAACGCATAACGCATAACGCATAACGCATAACGCATAACGCATAACGCATAACGCATAACGCATAACGCATAACGCATAACGCATAACGCATAACGCATAACGCAAAACGCATAACGCAAAACGCATAACGCATAACGCATAACGCATAACGCATGACGCATAACCCATAACGCATAACACATAACGCAAAACGCATAACGCATAACTTATAATGCATTACGCATAATCCATAGCGGATAACGCATAACCCATCGCGCATGACGCATAACGCAAAGCCGTTAACGCATAACGCATAACGCATAACGCATAACGCATAACGCATAACGCATAACGCATAACGCATAATCCATAAAGGATAACGCATAACCCATAACGCATGACGCATAACGCAAAGCCGATAACGCATAACGCATAACGCATAACTTATAATGCATTACGCATAATCCATAACGCATAATCCATAACGCATAACGCATAACGCATAACGCATAACGCATAACGCATAACGCATACCGCATAACGCATAACGCATAACGCATAACGCATCACGCATAACGCATAACGCATAACCCATAACGCATAACGCATGACGCATTACCCATAACGCATAACACATAACGCAAAACACATAACGCATAACGCATAACGCATAACGCATAACGCATAACGCATAACGCATAACGCATAACGCATAACGCATAACGCATTACGCATAACCCATGCCGCATAACTCATAACGCATAACGCATAACGCATAACGCATTACGCATTACGCATAACGCATAACGGATAACGGATAACGCAACACGCACAACCCATACCGCATTACGCATAACGCATAACGCATAACGCATAACCCATAACCCATAACGCATAACGCATAACGGATAACGGATAACGCACAACGCACAACCCATACCGCATTACGCATAACGCATAACGCATAACGCATAACGCATAACGCATAACGCATAACGCATAACGCATAACGCATAACGCATAACGCATAACGCATAACGCATAACGCATAACGCATAACGCATAACGCATAACGCATAACGCATAACGCATAACGCATAACGCATAACGCATAACGCATAACGCATAACGCATAACGCATAACGCATAACGCATAACGCATAACGCATAACGCATAACGCATAACGCATAACGCATAACGCATAACGCATAACGCATAACGCATAACGCATAACGCATAACGCATAACGCATAACGCATAACGCATAACGCATAACGCATAACGCATAACGCATAACGCATAACGCATAACGCATAACGCATAACGCATAACGCATAACGCATAACGCATAACGCATAACGCATAACGCATAACGCATAGCGCATAACGCATAACGCATAACGCATAACGCATAGCGCATAGCGCATAACGCATGACGCATAACGCATAGCCCATAACGCATAACGCATAACGGATAACCGATAACGCACAACGCATAACCCATACCGCATTACGCATTACGCATAATAAATAACGGATAACGCATAACCCATAACGCATAACGCAAAGCCGATAACGCATAACGCATAACACATAGCGCATATCGCATAACGCATAACGCATAACTCATAACGCATAACGCATTACGCATAACCCATGACGCATAACTCATAACGCATAACGCATAACGCATAACGCATAACGCATAACGCACACCGCATTACGCATAACGCATAACGCATAACGCATAACGCATTACGCATAACGCATAACGCATAACGCATAACGCATAACGGATAACGCACAACGCACAACCCATACCGCATTACGCATTACGCATAATGCATAACGCATAATCCATAACGGATAACGCATAACCCATAACGCATAACTCAATGCCGATAACGCATTACGCATAACGCATAACGCATAACGGATAACGGATAACGCACAACGCACAACCCATACCGCATTACGCATAACGCATAACGCATAACGCATAACGCATAACGCATAACGCATAACGCATAACGCATAACGCATAACGCATAACGCATAACGCATAACGCATAACGCATAACGTATAACGCATAACGCATAACGCATAACGCATAACGCATAACGCATAACGCATAACGCATAACGCATAACGCATAACGCAAAACGCATAACGCATAACGCATAACGCATAACGCATGACGCATAACCCATAACGCATAACACATAACGCAAAACGCATAACGCATAACTTATAATGCATTACGCATAATCCATGACGCATAACTCATAACGCATAACGCATAACGCATAACGCATAACGCATAACGCATAACGCATAACGCATACCGCATTACGCATAACGCATAACGCATAACGCTTAACGCATAACGCATTACGCATAACGCATAACGCATAACGCATAACGCATAACGGATAACGCACAACGCACAACCCATACCGCATTACGCATTACGCATAATGCATAACGCATAATCCATAACGGATAACGCATAACCCATAACGCATAACCCATAACGCATAACCCATAACGCATAACTCAATGCCGATAACGCATTACGCATAACGCATAACGCATAACGCATAACGGATAACGGATAACGCACAACGCACAACCCATACCGCATTACGCATAACGCATAACGCATAATGCATTACGCATAATCCATAACGCATAACGCATAACGCATAACGCATAACGCATAACGCATAACGCATAACGCATAACGCATACCGCATAACGCATAACGCATAACGCATAACGCATCACGCATAACGCATAACGCATAACCCATAACGCATAACGCATGACGCATTACCCATAACGCATAACACATAACGCAAAACACATAACGCATAACGCATAACGCATAACGCATAACGCATAACGCATAACGCATAACGCATAACGCATAACGCATAACGCATAACGCATAACGCATAACGCATAACGCATTACGCATAACCCATGCCGCATAACTCATAACGCATAACGCATAACGCATAACGCATTACGCATAACGCATAACGCATAACGGATAACGGATAACGCAACACGCACAACCCATACCGCATTACGCATAACGCATAACGCATAACGCATAACCCATAACCCATAACGCATAACGCATAACGGATAACGGATAACGCACAACGCACAACCCATACCGCATTACGCATAACGCATAACGCATAACGCATAACGCATAACGCATAACGCATAACGCATAACGCATAACGCATAACGCATAACGCATAACGCATAACGCATAACGCATAACGCATAACGCATAACGCATAACGCATAACGCATAACGCATAACGCATAACGCATAACGCATAACGCATAACGCATAACGCATAACGCATAACGCATAACGCATAACGCATAACGCATAACGCATAACGCATAACGCATAACGCATAACGCATAACGCATAACGCATAACGCATAACGCATAACGCATAACGCATAACGCATAACGCATAACGCATAACGCATAACGCATAACGCATAACGCATAACGCATAACGCATAACGCATAACGCATAACGCAAAACGCATAACGCATAACGCATAACGCATGACGCATAACCCATAACGCATAACACATAACGCAAAACGCATAACGCATAACTTATAATGCATTACGCATAATCCATAGCGGATGACGCATAACCCATCGCGCATGACGCATAACGCAAAGCCGTTCACGCATAACGCATAACGCATAACGCATAACGCATAACGCATAACGCATAACGCATAATCCATAAAGGATAACGCATAACCCATAACGCATGACGCATAACGCAAAGCCGATAACGCATAACGCATAACGCATAACTTATAATGCATTACGCATAATCCATAACGCATAACGCATAACGCATAACGCATAACGCATAACGCATAACGCATAACGCATAACGCATAACGCATAACGCATAACGCATAACGCATAACGCATAACGCATACCGCATAACGCATAACGCATAACGCATAACGCATAACGCATCACGCATAACGCATAACGCATAACCCATAACGCATAACGCATGACGCATTACCCATAACGCATAACACATAACGCAAAACACATGCCGCATAACTCATAACGCATAACGCATAACGCATAACGCATTACGCATAACGCATAACGCATAACGGATAACGGATAACGCAACACGCACAACCCATACCGCATTACGCATAACGCATAACGCATAACGCATAACCCATAACCCATAACGCATAACGCATAACGCATAACGCATAACGCATAACGCATAACGCATAACGCATAACGCATAACGCATAACGCATAACGCATAACGCATAACGCATAACGCATAACGCATAACGCATAACGCATAACGCATAACGCATAACGCATAACGCATAACGCATAACGCATAACGCATAACGCATAACGCATAACGCAAAACGCATAACGCAAAACGCATAACGCATAACGCATAACGCATAACGCATGACGCATAACCCATAACGCATAACACATAACGCAAAACGCATAACGCATAACTTATAATGCATTACGCATAATCCATAGCGGATAACGCATAACCCATCGCGCATGACGCATAACGCAAAGCCGTTAACGCATAACGCATAACGCATAACGCATAACGCATAACGCATAACGCATAACGCATAACGCATAATCCATAAAGGATAACGCATAACCCATAACGCATGACGCATAACGCAAAGCCGATAACGCATAACGCATAACGCATAACTTATAATGCATTACGCATAATCCATAACGCATAATCCATAACGCATAACGCATAACGCATAACGCATAACGCATAACGCATAACGCATACCGCATAACGCATAACGCATAACGCATAACGCATCACGCATAACGCATAACGCATAACCCATAACGCATAACGCATGACGCATTACCCATAACGCATAACACATAACGCAAAACACATAACGCATAACGCATAACGCATAACGCATAACGCATAACGCATAACGCATAACGCATAACGCATAACGCATAACGCATAACGCATTACGCATAACCCATGCCGCATAACTCATAACGCATAACGCATAACGCATAACGCATTACGCATTACGCATAACGCATAACGGATAACGGATAACGCAACACGCACAACCCATACCGCATTACGCATAACGCATAACGCATAACGCATAACCCATAACCCATAACGCATAACGCATAACGGATAACGGATAACGCACAACGCACAACCCATACCGCATTACGCATAACGCATAACGCATAACGCATAACGCATAACGCATAACGCATAACGCATAACGCATAACGCATAACGCATAACGCATAACGCATAACGCATAACGCATAACGCATAACGCATAACGCATAACGCATAACGCATAACGCATAACGCATAACGCATAACGCATAACGCATAACGCATAACGCATAACGCATAACGCATAACGCATAACGCATAACGCATAACGCATAACGCATAACGCATAACGCATAACGCATAACGCATAACGCATAACGCATAACGCATAACGCATAACGCATAACGCATAACGCATAACGCATAACGCATAACGCATAACGCATAACGCATAACGCATAACGCATAACGCATAACGCATAACGCATAACGCATAACGCATAACGCATAACGCATAACGCATAACGCATAACGCATAACGCATAACGCATAACGCATAACGCATAACGCATAACGCATAACGCATAACGCATAACGCATAACGCATAACGCATAACGCATAACGCAAAACGCATAACGCATAACGCATAACGCATGACGCATAACCCATAACGCATAACACATAACGCAAAACGCATAACGCATAACTTATAATGCATTACGCATAATCCATAGCGGATAACGCATAACCCATCGCGCATGACGCATAACGCAAAGCCGTTAACGCATAACGCATAACGAATAACTTATAATGCATTACGCATAATCCATAGCGGATAACGCATAACCCATCGCGCATGACGCATAACGCAAAGCCGTTAACGCATAACGCATAACGCATAACGCATAACGCATAACGCATAACGCATAACGCATAACGCATAACGCATAACGCATAACGCATAACGCATAACGCATAACGCATAACGCATAACGCATAACGCATAACGCATAACGCATAACGCATAACGCATAACGCATAACGCATAACGCATAACGCATAACGCATAACGCATAACGCATAATCCATAAAGGATAACGCATAACGCATAACGCATAACGCATAACGCATAACGCATAACGCATAACGCATAACGCATAACGCATAACGCATAACGCATAACGCATAACGCATAACGCATAACGCATAACGCATACCGCATAACGCATAACGCATAACGCATAACGCATCACGCATAACGCATAACGCATAACCCATAACGCATAACGCATGACGCATTACCCATAACGCATAACACATAACGCAAAACACATAACGCATAACGCATAACGCATAACGCATAACGCATAACGCATAACGCATAACGCATAACGCATAACGCATAACGCATAACGCATAACGCATAACGCATAACGCATAACGCATAACGCATAACGCATAACGCATAACGCATAACGCATAACGCATAACGCATAACGCATAACGCATAACGCATAACGCATAACCCATACCGCATTACGCATTACGCATAATGCATAACGCATAATAAATAACGGATAACGCATAACCCATAACGCATAACGCAAAGCCGATAACGCATAACGTATAACACATAGCGCATATCGCATAACGCATAACGCATAACTCATAACGCATAACGCATTACGCATAACCCATGACGCATAACTCATAACGCATAACGCATAACGCATAACGCATAACGCACACCGCATTACGCATAACGCATAACGCATAACGCATAACGCATAACGCATTACGCATAACGCATAACGCATAACGCATAACCCATAACGGATAACGCATAACGCACAACCCATACCGCATTACGCATTACGCATAATGCATAACGCATAATCCATAACGGATAACGCATAACCCATAACGCATAACCCATAACACATAACTCAATGCCGATAACGCATTACGCATAACGCATAACGCATAACGCATAACGGATAACGGATAACGCACAACGCACAACCCATACCGCATTACGCATAACGCATAACGCATAACGCATAACGCATAACGCATAACGCATAACGCATAACGCATAACGCATAACGCATAACGTATAACGCATAACGCATAACGCATAACGCATAACGCATAACGCATAACGCATAACGCATAACGCAAAACGCATAACGCATAACGCATAACGCATAACGCATGACGCATAACCCATAACGCATAACACATAACGCAAAACGCATAACGCATAACTTATAATGCATTACGCATAATCCATAGCGGATAACGCATAACCCATAGCGCATGACGCATAACGCATAACGCATAACGCATAACGCATAACGCATAACGCATAACGCATAACGCATAACGCATAACGCATAGCGCATAACGCATAACGCATAACGCATAACGCATAGCGCATAGCGCATAACGCATGACGCATAACGCATAGCCCATAACGCATAACGCATAACGGATAACGGATAACGCACAACGCATAACCCATACCGCATTACGCATTACGCATAATAAATAACGGATAACGCATAACCCATAACGCATAACGCAAAGCCGATAACGCATAACGCATAACACATAGCGCATATCGCATAACGCATAACGCATAACTCATAACGCATAACGCATTACGCATAACCCATGACGCATAACTCATAACGCATAACGCATAACGCATAACGCATAACGCATAACGCACACCGCATTACGCATAACGCATAACGCATAACGCATAACGCATAACGCATAACGCATTACGCATAACGCATAACGCATAACGCATAACGCATAACGGATAACGCACAACGCACAACCCATACCGCATTACGCATTACGCATAATGCATAACGCATAATCCATAACGGATAACGCATAACCCATAACGCATAACTCAATGCCGATAACGCATTACGCATAACGCATAACGCATAACGGATAACGGATAACGCACAACGCACAACCCATACCGCATTACGCATAACGCATAACGCATAACGCATAACGCATAACGCATAACGCATAACGCATAACGCATAACGCATAACGCATAACGCATAACGCATAACGCATAACGTATAACGCATAACGCATAACGCATAACGCATAACGCATAACGCATAACGCATAACGCATAACGCATAACGCAAAACGCATAACGCATAACGCATAACGCATAACGCATGACGCATAACCCATAACGCATAACACATAACGCAAAACGCATAACGCATAACTTATAATGCATTACGCATAATCCATAGCGGATAACGCATAACCCATAGCGCATGACGCATAACGCATAACGCATAACGCATAACGCATAACGCATAACGCATAACGCATAACGCATAACGCATAACGCATAACGCATAACGCATAACGCATAACGCATAACGCATAACGCATAACGCATAACGCATAACGCATAACGCATAACGCATAACGCATAACGCATAACGCATAACGCATAACGCATAACGCATAACGCATAACGCATAACGCATAACGCATAACGCATAACGCATAACGCATAACGCATAACGCATAACGCATAACGCATAACGCATAACGCATAACGCATAACGCATAACGCATAACGCATAACGCATAACGCATAACGCATAACGCATAACGCATAACGCATAACGCATAACGCATAACGCATAACGCATAACGCATAACGCATAACGCATAACGCATAACGCATAACGCATAACGCATAACGCATAACGCATAACGCATAACGCATAACGCATAACGCATAACGCATAACGCATAACGCATAACGCATAACGCATAACGCATAACGCATAACGCATAACGCATAACGCATAACGCATAACGCATAACGCATAACGCATAACGCATAACGCATAACGCATAACGCATAACGCATAACGCATAACGCATAACGTATAACGCATAACGCATAACGCATAACGCATAACGCATAACGCATAACGCATAACGCATAACGCATAACGCAAAACGCATAACGCATAACGCATAACGCATAACGCATGACGCATAACCCATAACGCATAACACATAACGCAAAACGCATAACGCATAACTTATAATGCATTACGCATAATCCATAGCGGATAACGCATAACCCATAGCGCATGACGCATAACGCATAACGCATAACGCATAACGCATAACGCATAACGCATAACGCATAACGCATAACGCATAACGCATAGCGCATAACGCATAACGCATAACGCATAACGCATAGCGCATAGCGCATAACGCATGACGCATAACGCATAGCCCATAACGCATAACGCATAACGGATAACGGATAACGCACAACGCATAACCCATACCGCATTACGCATTACGCATAATAAATAACGGATAACGCATGACCCATAACGCATAACGCAAAGCCGATAACGCATAACGCATAACACATAGCGCATATCGCATAACGCATAACGCATAACTCATAACGCATAACGCATTACGCATAACCCATGACGCATAACTCATAACGCATAACGCATAACGCATAACGCATAACGCATAACGCACACCGCATTACGCATAACGCATAACGCATAACGCATAACGCATAACGCATTACGCATAACGCATAACGCATAACGCATAACGCATAACGGATAACGCACAACGCACAACCCATACCGCAATGTTATGCGTTATGCGTTATGCGTTATGCGTTATGCGTTATGCGTTATGCGTTATTCGTTATGCATAACGCATAACGCATAACGCATAACGCATAACGCATAACGCATAACGCATAACGCATAACGCATAACGCATAACGCATAATAAATAACGGATAACGCATAACCCATAACGCATAACGCAAAGCCGATAACGCATAACGCATAACACATAGCGCATATCGCATAACGCATAACGCATAACACATAACGCATAACGCATTACGCATAACCCATGACGCATAACTCATAACGCATAACGCATAACGCATAACGCATAACGCATAACGCATAACGCATACCGCATTACGCATAACGCATAACGCATAACGCATAACGCATAACGCATTACGCATAACGCATAACGCATAACGGATAACGCACAACGCACAACCCATACCGCATTACGCATTACGCATAATGCATAACGCATAATCCATAACGGATAACGCATAACCCATAACGCATAACTCAATGCCGATAACGCATTACGCATAACGCATAACGCATAACGCATAACGCATAACGGATAACGGATAACGCACAACGCACAACCCATACCGCATTACGCATAACGCATAACGCATAACGCATAACGCATAACGCATAACGCATTACGCATAACGCATAACGCATAACGCATAACGCATAACGGATAACGGATAACGGATAACGCACAACGCACAACCCATACCGCATTACGCATAACGCATAACGCATAACGCATAACGCATAACGCATAACGCATAACGCAAAACGCATAACGCATAACGCATAACGGATAACGCATAACGCATAACGCATACCGCATTACGCATAACGCATAACGCATAACGCATAACGCATAACGCATTACGCATAACGCATAACGCATAACGGATAACGCACAACGCACAACCCATACCGCATTACGCATTACGCATAATGCATAACGCATAATCCATAACGGATAACGCATAACCCATAACGCATAACGCATAACGCATAACTCAATGCCGATAACGCATTACGCATAACGCATAACGCATAACGCATAACGCATAACGGATAACGGATAACGCACAACGCACAACCCATACCGCATTACGCATAACGCATAACGCATAACGCATAACGCATAACGCATAACGCATAACGCATAACGCATAACGCATAACGCATAACGCATAACGCATAACGCATAACGCATAACGCATAACGCATAACGCATAACGCATAACGCATAACGCATAACGCATAACGCATAACGCATAACGCATAACGCATAACGCATAACGCATAACGCATAACGCATAACGCATAACGCATAACGCATAACGCTTAACGCGTAACGCAAAACTCATAGCGCATAACGCATAAGGAATTAACGCATAGCCCATAACGCATAACGCATAACGCATAACGCATAACGCATAACGCATAACGCATAACGCATAACGCATAACGCATAACGCATAACGCATAACGCATAACGCATAACGCATAACGCATAACGCATAACGCATAACGCATAACGCATAACGTATAACGCATAACGCATAACGGATAACGGATAACGCACAACGTATAACCCATACCGCATTACGCATAACGCATAACGCATAACGCATAACGCAAAGCCGATAACGCATAACGCATAACACATAGCGCATATCGCATAACGCATAACGCATAACTCATAACGCATAACGCATAACGCAAAACGCATAACGCATAACGCATAACGGATAACGGATAACGCACAACGCATAACCCATACCGCATTACGCATTACGCATAATGCATAACGCATAATAAATAACGGATAACGCATAACCCATAACGCATAACGCAAAGCCGATAACGCATAACGCATAACACATAGCGCATATCGCATAACGCATAACGCATAACTCATAACGCATAACGCATTACGCATAGCCCATGACGCGTAACACATAGCGCATATCGCATAACGCATAACGCATAACTCATAACGCATAACGCATAACGCAAAACGCATAACGCATAACGCATAACGGATAACGCATAACGCATAACGCATACCGCATTACGCATAACGCATAACGCATAACGCATAACGCATAACGCATAACGCATTACGCATAACGCATAACGCATAACGGATAACGCACAACGCACAACCCATACCGCATTACGCATTACGCATAATGCATAACGCATAATCCATAACGGATAACGCATAACCCATAACGCATAACGCATAACGCATAACTCAATGCCGATAACGCATTACGCATAACGCATAACGCATAACGCATAACGCATAACGGATAACGGATAACGCACAACGCACAACCCATACCGCATTACGCATAACGCATAACGCATAACGCATAACGCATAACGCATAACGCATAACGCATAACGCATAACGCATAACGCATAACGCATAACGCATAACGCATAACGCATAACGCATAACGCATAACGCATAACGCATAGCGCATAGCGCATAACGCATGACGCATAACGCATAGTCCATAACGCATAACGCATAACGCTTAACGCGTAACGCAAAACTCATAGCGCATAACGCATAACGTATAAACCATAAGGAATTAACGCATAGCCCATAACGCATAACGCATAACGCATAACGCATAACGCATAACGCATAACGCATAACGCATAACGCATAACGCATAACGCATAACGCATAACGCATAACGCATAACGCATAACGCATAACGCATAACGCATAACGCATAACGGATAACGGATAACGCACAACGTATAACCCATACCGCATTACGCATAACGCATAACGCATAACGCATAACGCATAACGCATAACGCATAACGCATAACGCAAAGCCGATAACGCATAACGCATAACACATAGCGCATATCGCATAACGCATAACGCATAACTCATAACGCATAACGCATAACGCAAAACGCATAACGCATAACGCATAACGGATAACGGATAACGCACAACGCATAACCCATACCGCATTACGCATTACGCATAATGCATAACGCATAATAAATAACGGATAACGCATAACGCATAACGCATAACGCATAACGCATAACGCATAACGCATAACGCATAACGCATAACGCATAACGCATAACGCCTAACGCATAACGCATAACGCATAACGCATAACGCATAACGCATAACGCATAACGCATAACGCATAACGCATAACGCATAACGCATAACGCATAACGCATAACGCATAACGCATAACGCATAACGCATAACGCATAACGCATAACGCATAACGCATAACGCATAACGCATATCGCATAACGCATAACGCATAACGCATAACGCATAACGCATAACGCATAACGCATAACGCATAACGCATAACGCATAACGCATAATAAATAACGGATAACGCATAACCCATAACGCATAACGCAAAGCCGATAACGCATAACGCATAACACATAGCGCATATCGCATAACGCATAACGCATAACTCATAACGCATAACGCATTACGCATAACCCATGACGCATAACTCATAACGCATAACGCATAACGCATAACGCATAACGCATAACGCATAACGCATAACGCATACCGCATTACGCATAACGCATAACGCATAACGCATAACGCATAACGCATAACGGATAACGGATAACGCACAACGTATAACCCATACCGCATTACGCATAACGCATAACGCATAACGCATAACGCAAAGCCGATAACGCATAACGCATAACACATAGCGCATATCGCATAACGCATAACGCATAACTCATAACGCATAACGCATAACGCAAAACGCATAACGCATAACGCATAACGGATAACGGATAACGCACAACGCATAACCCATACCGCATTACGCATTACGCATAATGCATAACGCATAATAAATAACGGATAACGCATAACCCATAACGCATAACGCAAAGCCGATAACGCATAACGCATAACACATAGCGCATATCGCATAACGCATAACGCATAACTCATAACGCATAACGCATTACGCATAGCCCATGACGCGTAACACATAGCGCATATCGCATAACGCATAACGCATAACTCATAACGCATAACGCATAACGCAAAACGCATAACGCATAACGCATAACGCATATCGGATAACGCATAACGCATACCGCATTACGCATAACGCATAACGCATAACGCATAACGCATAACGCATTACGCATAACGCATAACGCATAACGGATAACGCACAACGCACAACCCATACCGCATTACGCATTACGCATAATGCATAACGCATAATCCATAACGGATAACGCATAACCCATAACGCATAACGCATAACGCATAACTCAATGCCGATAACGCATTACGCATAACGCATAACGCATAACGCATAACGCATAACGGATAACGGATAACGCACAACGCACAACCCATACCGCATAACGCATAACGCATAACGCATAACGCATAACGCATAACGCATAACGCATAACGCATAACGCATAACGCATAACGCATAACGCATAACGCATAACGCATAGCGCATAGCGCATAACGCATGACGCATAACGCATAGTCCATAACGCATAACGCATAATGCTTAACGCGTAACGCAAAACTCATAGCGCATAACGCATAACGTATAAACCATAAGGAATTAACGCATAGCCCATAACGCATAACGCATAACGCATAACGCATAACGCATAACGCATAACGCATAACGCATAACGCATAACGCATAACGCATAACGCATAACGCATAACGCATAACGCATAACGCATAACGCATAACGCATAACGCATAACGCATAACGCATAACGCATAACGCATAACGCATAACGCATAACGCAAAACGCATAACGCATAACGCATAACGCATAACGCATGACGCATAACCCATAACGCATAACACATAACGCAAAACGCATAACGCATAACTTATAATGCATTACGCATAATCCATAGCGGATAACGCATAACCCATAGCGCATGACGCATAACGCAAAGCCGTTAACGCATAACGCATAACGCATAACGCATAACGCATAACGCATAACGCATAACGCATAACGCATAACGCATAACGCATAACGCATAACGCATAACGCATAACGCATAACGCATAACGCATAACGCATAACGCATAACGCATAACGCATAACGCATAACGCATAACGCATAACGCATAACGCATAACGCATAACGCATAACGCATAACGCATAACGCATAACGCATAACGCATAACGCATAACGCATAACGCATAACGCATAACGCATAACGCATAACGCATAACGCATAACGCATAACGCAAAACGCATAACGCATAACGCATAACGCATAACGCATAACGCATGACGCATAACCCATAACGCATAACACATAACGCAAAACGCATAACGCATAACTTATAATGCATTACGCATAATCCATAGCGGATAACGCATAACCCATAGCGCATGACGCATAACGCAAAGCCGTTAACGCATAACGCATAACGCATAACGCATAACGCATAACGCATAACGCATAACGCATAACGCATAACGCATAATCCATAAAGGATAACGCGTAACCCATAACGCATGACGCATAACGCAAAGCCGATAACGCATAACGCATAACGCATAACTTATAATGCATTACGCATAATCCATAACGCATAACGCATAACGCATAACGCATAACGCATAACGCATAACGCATAACGCATAACGCATAACGCATACCGCATAACGCATAACGCATAACGCATAACGCATCACGCATAACGCATAACGCATAACCCATAACGCATAACGCATAACGCATAACGCATAACGCATAACGCATAACGCATAACGCATAACGCATAACGCATAACGCATAACGCATAACGCATAACGCATAACGCATAACGCATAACGCATAACGCATAACGCATAACGCATAACGCATAACGCATAACGCATAACGCATAACGCATAACGCATAACGCATATCGCATAACGCATAACGCATAACGCATAACGCATAACGCATAACGCATAACGCATAATAAATAACGGATAACGCATAACCCATAACGCATAACGCAAAGCCGATAACGCATAACGCATAACACATAGCGCATATCGCATAACGCATAACGCATAACTCATAACGCATAACGCATTACGCATAACCCATGACGCATAACTCATAACGCATAACGCATAACGCATAACGCATAACGCATAACGCATAACGCATACCGCGTTACGCATAACGCATAACGCATAACGCATAACGCATAACGCATTACGCATAACGCATAACGCATAACGGATAACGCACAACGCACAACCCATACCGCATTACGCATTACGCATAATGCATAACGCATAATCCATAACGGATAACGCATAACCCATAACGCATAACTCAATGCCGATAACGCATTACGCATAACGCATAACGCATAACGCATAACGCATAACGGATAACGGATAACGCACAACGCACAACCCATACCGCATTACGCATAACGCATAACGCATAACGCATAACGCATAACGCATACCGCATTACGCATAACGCATAACGCATAACGCATAACGCATAACGCATTACGCATAACGCATAACGCATAACGGATAACGCACAACGCACAACCCATACCGCATTACGCATTACGCATAATGCATAACGCATAATCCATAACGGATAACGCATAACCCATAACGCATAACTCAATGCCGATAACGCATTACGCATAACGCATAACGCATAACGCATAACGCATAACGGATAACGGATAACGCACAACGCACAACCCATACCGCATTACGCATAACGCATAACGCATAACGCATAACGCATAACGCATAACGCATTACGCATAACGCATAACGCATAACGCATAACGCATAACGGATAACGGATAACGCACAACGCACAACCCATACCGCATTACGCATAACGCATAACGCATAACGCATAACGCATAACGCATAACGCATAACGCAAAACGCATAACGCATAACGCATAACGGATAACGCATAACGCATAACGCATACCGCATTACGCATAACGCATAACGCATAACGCATAACGCATAACGCATTACGCATAACGCATAACGCATAACGGATAACGCACAACGCACAACCCATACCGCATTACGCATTACGCATAATGCATAACGCATAATCCATAACGGATAACGCATAACCCATAACGCATAACGCATAACGCATAACTCAATGCCGATAACGCATTACGCATAACGCATAACGCATAACGCATAACGCATAACGGATAACGGATAACGCACAACGCACAACCCATACCGCATTACGCATAACGCATAACGCATAACGCTTAACGCGTAACGCAAAACTCATAGCGCATAACGCATAAGGAATTAACGCATAGCCCATAACGCATAACGCATAACGCATAACGCATAACGCATAACGCATAACGCATAACGCATAACGCATAACGCATAACGCATAACGCATAACGCATAACGCATAACGCATAACGCATAACGCATAACGCATAACGCATAACGCATAACGTATAACGCATAACGCATAACGGATAACGGATAACGCACAACGTATAACCCATACCGCATTACGCATAACGCATAACGCATAACGCATAACGCAAAGCCGATAACGCATAACGCATAACACATAGCGCATATCGCATAACGCATAACGCATAACTCATAACGCATAACGCATAACGCAAAACGCATAACGCATAACGCATAACGGATAACGGATAACGCACAACGCATAACCCATACCGCATTACGCATTACGCATAATGCATAACGCATAATAAATAACGGATAACGCATAACCCATAACGCATAACGCAAAGCCGATAACGCATAACGCATAACACATAGCGCATATCGCATAACGCATAACGCATAACTCATAACGCATAACGCATTACGCATAGCCCATGACGCGTAACACATAGCGCATATCGCATAACGCATAACGCATAACTCATAACGCATAACGCATAACGCAAAACGCATAACGCATAACGCATAACGGATAACGCATAACGCATAACGCATACCGCATTACGCATAACGCATAACGCATAACGCATAACGCATAACGCATTACGCATAACGCATAACGCATAACGGATAACGCACAACGCACAACCCATACCGCATTACGCATTACGCATAATGCATAACGCATAATCCATAACGGATAACGCATAACCCATAACGCATAACGCATAACGCATAACTCAATGCCGATAACGCATTACGCATAACGCATAACGCATAACGCATAACGCATAACGGATAACGGATAACGCACAACGCACAACCCATACCGCATTACGCATAACGCATAACGCATAACGCATAACGCATAACGCATAACGCATAACGCATAACGCATAACGCATAACGCATAACGCATAACGCATAACGCATAACGCATAGCGCATAGCGCATAACGCATGACGCATAACGCATAGTCCATAACGCATAACGCATAACGCTTAACGCGTAACGCAAAACTCATAGCGCATAACGCATAACGTATAAACCATAAGGAATTAACGCATAGCCCATAACGCATAACGCATAACGCATAACGCATAACGCATAACGCATAACGCATAACGCATAACGCATAACGCATAACGCATAACGCATAACGCATAACGCTTAACGCATAACGCATAACGCATAACGCATAACGCATAACGCATAACGCATAACGCATAACGCATAACGGATAACGGATAACGCACAACGTATAACCCATACCGCATTACGCATAACGCATAACGCATAACGCATAACGCATAACGCATAACGCATAACGCAAAGCCGATAACGCATAACGCATAACACATAGCGCATATCGCATAACGCATAACGCATAACTCATAACGCATAACGCATAACGCAAAACGCATAACGCATAACGCATAACGGATAACGGATAACGCATAACGCATAACGCATAACGCCTAACGCATAACGCATAACGCATAACGCATAACGCATAACGCATAACGCATAACGCATAACGCATAACGCATAACGCATAACGCATAACGCATAACGCATAACGCATAACGCATAACGCATAACGCATAACGCATAACGCATAACGCATAACGCATAACGCATAACGCATATCGCATAACGCATAACGCATAACGCATAACGCATAACGCATAACGCATAACGCATAACGCATAACGCATAACGCATAATAAATAACGGATAACGCATAACCCATAACGCATAACGCAAAGCCGATAACGCATAACGCATAACACATAGCGCATATCGCATAACGCATAACGCATAACTCATAACGCATAACGCATTACGCATAACCCATGACGCATAACTCATAACGCATAACGCATAACGCATAACGCATAACGCATAACGCATAACGCATAACGCATACCGCATTACGCATAACGCATAACGCATAACGCATAACGCATAACGCATAACGGATAACGGATAACGCACAACGTATAACCCATACCGCATTACGCATAACGCATAACGCATAACGCATAACGCAAAGCCGATAACGCATAACGCATAACACATAGCGCATATCGCATAACGCATAACGCATAACTCATAACGCATAACGCATAACGCAAAACGCAAAACGCATAACGCATAACGCATAACGGATAACGGATAACGCACAACGCATAACCCATACCGCATTACGCATTACGCATAATGCATAACGCATAATAAATAACGGATAACGCATAACCCATAACGCATAACGCAAAGCCGATAACGCATAACGCATAACACATAGCGCATATCGCATAACGCATAACGCATAACTCATAACGCATAACGCATTACGCATAGCCCATGACGCGTAACACATAGCGCATATCGCATAACGCATAACGCATAACTCATAACGCATAACGCATAACGCAAAACGCATAACGCATAACGCATAACGCATAACGCATAACGGATAACGCATAACGCATACCGCATTACGCATAACGCATAACGCATAACGCATAACGCATAACGCATTACGCATAACGCATAACGCATAACGGATAACGCACAACGCACAACCCATACCGCATTACGCATTACGCATAATGCATAACGCATAATCCATAACGGATAACGCATAACCCATAACGCATAACGCATAACGCATAACTCAATGCCGATAACGCATTACGCATAACGCATAACGCATAACGCATAACGCATAACGGATAACGGATAACGCACAACGCACAACCCATACCGCATTACGCATAACGCATAACGCATAACGCATAACGCATAACGCATAACGCATAACGCATAACGCATAACGCATAACGCATAACGCATAACGCATAACGCATAACGCATAGCGCATAGCGCATAACGCATGACGCATAACGCATAGTCCATAACGCATAACGCATAATGCTTAACGCGTAACGCAAAACTCATAGCGCATAACGCATAACGTATAAACCATAAGGAATTAACGCATAGCCCATAACGCATAACGCATAACGCATAACGCATAACGCATAACGCATAACGCATAACGCATAACGCATAACGCATAACGCATAACGCATAACGCATAACGCATAACGCATAACGCATAACGCATAACGCATAACGCATAACGCATAACGCATAACGCATAACGCATAACGCATAACGCATAACGCATAACGCATAACGCAAAACGCATAACGCATAACGCATAACGCATAACGCATGACGCATAACCCATAACGCATAACACATAACGCAAAACGCATAACGCATAACTTATAATGCATTACGCATAATCCATAGCGGATAACGCATAACCCATAGCGCATGACGCATAACGCAAAGCCGTTAACGCATAACGCATAACGCATAACGCATAACGCATAACGCATAACGCATAACGCATAACGCATAACGCATAACGCATAACGCATAACGCATAACGCATAACGCATAACGCATAACGCATAACGCATAACGCATAACGCATAACGCATAACGCATAACGCATAACGCATAACGCATAACGCATAACGCATAACGCATAACGCATAACGCATAACGCATAACGCATAACGCATAACGCATAACGCATAACGCATAACGCATAACGCATAACGCATAACGCATAACGCATAACGCATAACGCATAACGCATAACGCATAACGCAAAACGCATAACGCATAACGCATAACGCATAACGCATAACGCATGACGCATAACCCATAACGCATAACACATAACGCAAAACGCATAACGCATAACTTATAATGCATTACGCATAATCCATAGCGGATAACGCATAACCCATAGCGCATGACGCATAACGCAAAGCCGTTAACGCATAACGCATAACGCATAACGCATAACGCATAACGCATAACGCATAACGCATAATCCATAAAGGATAACGCGTAACCCATAACGCATGACGCATAACGCAAAGCCGATAACGCATAACGCATAACTTATAATGCATTACGCATAATCCATAACGCATAACGCATAACGCATAACGCATAACGCATAACGCATAACGCATAACGCATAACGCATACCGCATAACGCATAACGCATAACGCATAACGCATCACGCATAACGCATAACGCATAACCCATAACGCATAACGCATAACGCATAACGCATAACGCATAACGCATAACGCATAACGCATAACGCATAACGCATAACGCATAACGCATAACGCATAACGCATAACGCATAACGCATAACGCATAACGCATAACGCATAACGCATAACGCATAACGCATAACGCATAACGCATAACGCATAACGCATAACGCATAACGCATAACGCATAACGCATAACGCATAACGCATAACGCATAACGCATAACGCATAACGCATATCGCATAACGCATAACGCATAACGCATAACGCATAACGCATAACGCATAACGCATAATAAATAACGGATAACGCATAACCCATAACGCATAACGCAAAGCCGATAACGCATAACGCATAACACATAGCGCATATCGCATAACGCATAACGCATAACGCATAACGCATAACGCATAACGCATAACGCATAACGCATAACGCATAACGCATAACGCATAACGCATAACGCATAACGCATAACGCATAACGCATAACGCATAACGCATAACGCATAACGCATAACGCAAAACGCATAACGCATAACGCATAACGCATAACGCATGACGCATAACCCATAACGCATAACACATAACGCAAAACGCATAACGCATAACTTATAATGCATTACGCATAATCCATAGCGGATAACGCATAACCCATAGCGCATGACGCATAACGCAAAGCCGTTAACGCATAACGCATAACGCATAACGCATAACGCATAACGCATAACGCATAACGCATAACGCATAACGCATAACGCATAACGCATAACGCATAACGCATAACGCATAACGCATAACGCATAACGCATAACGCATAACGCATAACGCATAACGCATAACGCATAACGCATAACGCATAACGCATAACGCATAACGCATAACGCATAACGCATAACGCATAACGCATAACGCATAACGCATAACGCATAACGCATAACGCATAACGCATAACGCATAACGCATAACGCATAACGCATAACGCATAACGCATAACGCATAACGCATAACGCAAAACGCATAACGCATAACGCATAACGCATAACGCATAACGCATGACGCATAACCCATAACGCATAACACATAACGCAAAACGCATAACGCATAACTTATAATGCATTACGCATAATCCATAGCGGATAACGCATAACCCATAGCGCATGACGCATAACGCAAAGCCGTTAACGCATAACGCATAACGCATAACGCATAACGCATAACGCATAACGCATAACGCATAATCCATAAAGGATAACGCGTAACCCATAACGCATGACGCATAACGCAAAGCCGATAACGCATAACGCATAACGCATAACTTATAATGCATTACGCATAATCCATAACGCATAACGCATAACGCATAACGCATAACGCATAACGCATAACGCATAACGCATACCGCATAACGCATAACGCATAACGCATAACGCATCACGCATAACGCATAACGCATAACCCATAACGCATAACGCATAACGCATAACGCATAACGCATAACGCATAACGCATAACGCATAACGCATAACGCATAACGCATAACGCATAACGCATAACGCATAACGCATAACGCATAACGCATAACGCATAACGCATAACGCATAACGCATAACGCATAACGCATAACGCATAACGCATAACGCATAACGCATAACGCATAACGCATAACGCATAACGCATAACGCATAACGCATAACGCATAACGCATAACGCATATCGCATAACGCATAACGCATAACGCATAACGCATAACGCATAACGCATAACGCATAATAAATAACGGATAACGCATAACCCATAACGCATAACGCAAAGCCGATAACGCATAACGCATAACACATAGCGCATATCGCATAACGCATAACGCATAACTCATAACGCATAACGCATTACGCATAACCCATGACGCATAACTCATAACGCATAACGCATAACGCATAACGCATAACGCATAACGCATAACGCATAACGCATACCGCATTACGCATAACGCATAACGCATAACGCATAACGCATAACGCATAACGCATTACGCATAACGCATAACGCATAACGGATAACGCACAACGCACAACCCATACCGCATAACGCATAATCCATAACGGATAACGCATAACCCATAACGCGTAACTCAATGCCGATAACGCATTACGCATAACGCATAACGCATAACGCATAACGCATAACGGATAACGGATAACGCACAACGCACAACCCATACCGCATTACGCATAACGCATAACGCATAACGCATAACGCATAACGCATAACGCATTACGCATAACGCATAACGCATAACGCATAACGCATAACGGATAACGGATAACGCACAACGCACAACCCATACCGCATTACGCATAACGCATAACGCATAACGCATAACGCATAACGCATAACGCATAACGCATAACGCAAAACGCATAACGCATAACGCATAACGGATAACGCATAACGCATAACGCATACCGCATTACGCATAACGCATAACGCATAACGCATAACGCATAACGCATTACGCATAACGCATAACGCATAACGGATAACGCACAACGCACAACCCATACCGCATTACGCATTACGCATAATGCATAACGCATAATCCATAACGGATAACGCATAACCCATAACGCATAACGCATAACGCATAACTCAATGCCGATAACGCATTACGCATAACGCATAACGCATAACGCATAACGCATAACGCATAACGCATAACGGATAACGGATAACGCACAACGCACAACCCATACCGCATTACGCATAACGCATAACGCATAACGCATAACGCATAACGCATAACGCATAACGCATAACGCATAACGCATAACGCATAACGCATAACGCATAACGCATAACGCATAACGCATAACGCATAACGCATAACGCATAACGCATAACGCATAACGCATAACGCATAACGCTTAACGCGTAACGCAAAACTCATAGCGCATAACGCATAAGGAATTAACGCATAGCCCATAACGCATAACGCATAACGCATAACGCATAACGCATAACGCATAACGCATAACGCATAACGCATAACGCATAACGCATAACGCATAACGCATAACGCATAACGCATAACGCATAACGCATAACGCATAACGTATAACGCATAACGCATAACGGATAACGGATAACGCACAACGTATAACCCATACCGCATTACGCATAACGCATAACGCATAACGCATAACGCAAAGCCGATAACGCATAACGCATAACACATAGCGCATATCGCATAACGCATAACGCATAACTCATAACGCATAACGCATAACGCAAAACGCATAACGCATAACGCATAACGGATAACGGATAACGCACAACGCATAACCCATACCGCATTACGCATTACGCATAATGCATAACGCATAATAAATAACGGATAACGCATAACCCATAACGCATAACGCAAAGCCGATAACGCATAACGCATAACACATAGCGCATATCGCATAACGCATAACGCATAACTCATAACGCATAACGCATTACGCATAGCCCATGACGCGTAACACATAGCGCATATCGCATAACGCATAACGCATAACTCATAACGCATAACGCATAACGCAAAACGCATAACGCATAACGCATAACGGATAACGCATAACGCATAACGCATACCGCATTACGCATAACGCATAACGCATAACGCATAACGCATAACGCATTACGCATAACGCATAACGCATAACGGATAACGCACAACGCACAACCCATACCGCATTACGCATTACGCATAATGCATAACGCATAATCCATAACGGATAACGCATAACCCATAACGCATAACGCATAACGCATAACTCAATGCCGATAACGCATTACGCATAACGCATAACGCATAACGCATAACGCATAACGGATAACGGATAACGCACAACGCACAACCCATACCGCATTACGCATAACGCATAACGCATAACGCATAACGCATAACGCATAACGCATAACGCATAACGCATAACGCATAACGCATAACGCATAACGCATAACGCATAACGCATAACGCATAACGCATAACGCATAGCGCATAGCGCATAACGCATGACGCATAACGCATAGTCCATAACGCATAACGCATAACGCTTAACGCGTAACGCAAAACTCATAGCGCATAACGCATAACGTATAAACCATAAGGAATTAACGCATAGCCCATAACGCATAACGCATAACGCATAACGCATAACGCATAACGCATAACGCATAACGCATAACGCATAACGCATAACGCATAACGCATAACGCATAACGCATAACGCATAACGCATAACGCATAACGCATAACGCATAACGCATAACGCATAACGCATAACGCATAACGCATAACGCATAACGCATAACGCATAACGGATAACGGATAACGCACAACGTATAACCCATACCGCATTACGCATAACGCATAACGCATAACGCATAACGCATAACGCATAACGCATAACGCATAACGCATAACGCAAAGCCGATAACGCATAACGCATAACACATAGCGCATATCGCATAACGCATAACGCATAACTCATAACGCATAACGCATAACGCAAAACGCATAACGCATAACGCATAACGGATAACGGATAACGCACAACGCATAACCCATACCGCATTACGCATTACGCATAATGCATAACGCATAATAAATAACGGATAACGCATAACCCATAACGCATAACGCAAAGCCGATAACGCATAACGCATAACACATAGCGCATATCGCATAACGCATAACGCATAACTCATAACGCATAACGCATTACGCATAGCCCATGACGCATAACTCATAACGCATAACGCATAACGCATAACGCATAACGCATACCGCATTACGCATAACGCATAACGCATAACGCTTAACGCATAACGCATTACGCATAACGCATAACGCATAACGCATAACGCATAACGGATAACGCACAACGCACAACCCATACCGCATTACGCATTACGCATAATGCATAACGCATAATCCATAACGGATAACGCATAACCCATAACGCATAACCCATAACGCATAACTCAATGCCGATAACGCATTACGCATAACGCATAACGCATAACGCATAACGGATAACGGATAACGCACAACGCACAACCCATACCGCATTACGCATAACGCATAACGCATAACGCATAACGCATAACGCATAACGCATAACGCATAACGCATAACGCATAACGCATAACGCATAACGCATAACGCATAACGCATAACGCATAACGCATAACGCATAACGCATAACGCATAACTCATAACGCATAACGCATAACGCATAACGCATAACGCATAACGCATAACGCATAACGCATAACGCATAACGCATAACGCATAACGCATAACGCATAACGCATAACGCATAACGCATAACGCATAACGCATAACGCATAACGCATAACGCATAACGCATAACGCATAACGCATAACGCATAACGCATAACGCATAACGCATAACGCATAACGCATAACGCATAACGCATAACGCAAAACGCATAACGCATAACGCATAACGCATAACGCATGACGCATAACCCATAACGCATAACACATAACGCAAAACGCATAACGCATAACTTATAATGCATTACGCATAATCCATAGCGGATAACGCATAACCCATAGCGCATGACGCATAACGCAAAGCCGTTAACGCATAACGCATAACGCATAACGCATAACGCATAACGCATAACGCATAACGCATAACGCATAACGCATAACGCATAACGCATAATCCATAAAGGATAACGCATAACCCATAACGCATGACGCATAACGCAAAGCCGATAACGCATAACGCATAACGCATAACTTATAATGCATTACGCATAATCCATAACGCATAACGCATAACGCATAACGCATAACGCATAACGCATAACGCATAACGCATAACGCATACCGCATAACGCATAACGCATAACGCATAACGCATCACGCATAACGCATAACGCATAACCCATAACGCATAACGCATAACGCATAACGCATAACGCATAACGCATAACGCATAACGCATAACGCATAACGCATAACGCATAACGCATAACGCATAACGCATAACGCATAACGCATAACGCATAACGCATATCGCATAACGCATAACGCATAACGCATAACGCATAACGCATAACGCATAACGCATAACGCATAACGCATAATAAATAACGGATAACGCATAACCCATAACGCATAACGCAAAGCCGATAACGCATAACGCATAACACATAGCGCATATCGCATAACGCATAACGCATAACTCATAACGCATAACGCATTACGCATAACCCATAACGCATAACGCATAACGCATTACGCATAACGCATAACGCATAACGCATAACGCATAACGGATAACGCACAACGCACAACCCATACCGCATTACGCATTACGCATAATGCATAACGCATAATCCATAACGGATAACGCATAACCCATAACGCATAACCCATAACGCATAACTCAATGCCGATAACGCATTACGCATAACGCATAACGCATAACGGATAACGGATAACGCACAACGCACAACCCATACCGCATTACGCATAACGCATAACGCATAACGCATAACGCATAACGCATAACGCATAACGCATAACGCATAACGCATAACGCATAACGCATAACGCATAACGCATAACGCATAACGCATAACGCATAACGCATAACGCATAACGCATAACGCATAACGCATAACGCATAACGCATAACGCATAACGCATAACGCATAACGCATAACGCATAACGCATAACGCATAACGCATAACGCATAACGCATAACGCATAACGCATAACGCATAACGCATAACGCATAACGCATAACGCATAACGCATAACGCATAACGCATAACGCATAACGCATAACGCATAACGCATAACGCATAACGCATAACGCATAACGCATAACGCATAACGCATAACGCATAACGCATAACGCATAACGCATAACGCATAACGCATAACGCATAACGCATAACGCATAACGCATAACGCATAACGCATAACGCATAACGCATTACGCATAACCCATGACGCATAACTCATAACGCATAACGCATAACGCATAACGCATAACGCATACCGCATTACGCATAACGCATAACGCATAACGCATAACGCATAACGCATTACGCATAACGCATAACGCATAACGCATAACGCATAACGGATAACGCACAACGCACAACCCATACCGCATTACGCATTACGCATAATGCATAACGCATAATCCATAACGGATAACGCATAACCCATAACGCATAACCCATAACGCATAACTCAATGCCGATAACGCATTACGCATAACGCATAACGCATAACGCATAACGCATAACGCATAACGCATAACGCTTAACGCATAACGCATAACGCATAACGCATAACGCATAACGCATGACGCATAACGCATAACGCATGACGCATAACGCATAACGCATAACGCATAACGCATAACGCATAACGCATAACGCATAACGCATAACGCATAACGCATAACGCATAACGCATAACGCATAACGCATAACGCATAACGCATAACGCATAACGCATAACGCATAACGCATAACGCATAACGCATAACGCATAACGCATAACGCATAACGCATAACGCATAACGCATAACGCATAACGCATAACGCATAACGCAAAACGCATAACGCATAACGCATAACGCATAACGCATAACGCATAACGCATAACGCATAACGCATAACGCATAACGGATAACGGATAACGCACAACGCATAACCCATACCGCATTACGCATTACGCATAATGCATAACGCATAATAAATAACGGATAACGCATAACCCATAACGCATAACGCAAAGCCGATAACGCATAACGCATAACGCATAACGCATAACGCATAACGCATAACGCATAACGCATAACGCATAACGCATAACGCAAAACGCATAACGCATAACGCATAACGCATAACGCATGACGCATAACCCATAACGCATAACACATAACGCAAAACGCATAACGCATAACTTATAAGGCATTACGCATAATCCATAGCGGATAACGCATAACCCATAGCGCATGACGCATAACGCATAACGCATAACGCATAACGCATAACGCATAACGCATAACGCATAACGCATGACGCATAACGCATAACGCATAACGCATAACGCATAACGCATAACGCATAACGCATAACGCATAACGCATAACGCATGACGCATAACCTATAACGCATAACGCATAACGCATAACGCAAAACGCATAACGCATAACGCATAACGGATAACGGATAACGCACAACGCATAACCCATACCGCATTACGCATTACGCATAATGCATAACGCATAATAAATAACGGATAACGCATAACCCATAACGCATAACGCAAAGCCGATAACGCATAACGCATAACACATAGCGCATATCGCATAACGCATAACGCATAACTCATAACGCATAACGCATTACGCATAACCCATGACGCATAACTCATAACGCATAACGCATAACGCATAACGCATACCGCATTACGCATAACGCATAACGCATAACGCATAACGCATAACGCATAACGCATAACGCATTACGCATAACGCATAACGCATAACGCATAACGCATAACGCATAACGCATAACGGATAACGCACAACGCACAACCCATACCGCATTACGCATTACGCATAATGCATAACGCATAATCCATAACGGATAACGCATAACCCATAACGCATAACCCATAACGCATAACTCAATGCCGATAACGCATTACGCATAACGCATAACGCATAACGCATAACGGATAACGGATAACGCACAACGCACAACCCATACCGCATTACGCATAACGCATAACGCATAACGCATAACGCATAACGCATAACGCATAACGCATAACGCATAACGCATAACGCATAACGCATAACGCATAACGCATAACGCATAACGCATAACGCATAACGCATAACGCATAACGCATAACGCATAACGCATAACGCATAACGCATAACGCATAACGCATAACGCATAACGGATAACGCACAACGCATAACGCATAACGGATAACGGATAACGCACAACGCATAACCCATACCGCATTACGCATTACGCATAATGCATAACGCATAATAAATAACGGATAACGCATAACCCATAACGCATAACGCAAAGCCGATAACGCATAACGCATAACGCATAACGCATAACGCATAACGCATAACGCATAACGCATAACGCATAACGCATAACGCATAACGCATAACGCATAACGCATAACGCATAACGCATAACGCAAAACGCATAACGCATAACGCATAACGCATAACGCATGACGCATAACCCATAACGCATAACACATAACGCAAAACGCATAACGCATAACTTATAAGGCATTACGCATAATCCATAGCGGATAACGCATAACCCATAGCGCATGACGCATAACGCATAACGCATAACGCATAACGCATAACGCATAACGCATAACGCATGACGCATAACGCATAACGCATAACGCATAACGCATAACGCATAACGCATAACGCATAACGCATAACGCATAACGCATGACGCATAACCTATAACGCATAACGCATAACGCATAACGCAAAACGCATAACGCATAACGCATAACGGATAACGGATAACGCACAACGCATAACCCATACCGCATTACGCATTACGCATAATGCATAACGCATAACGCATGACGCATAACGCATAACGCATAACGCATAACGCATAACGCATAACGCATAACGCTTAACGCATAACGCATAACGCATAACGCATAACGCATGACGCATAACGCATAACGCATGACGCATAACGCATAACGCATAACGCATAACGCATAACGCATAACGCATGACGCATAACGCATAACGCATAACGCATAACGCATAACGCATAACGCATAACGCATAACGCATAACGCATGACGCATAACCTATAACGCATAACGCATAACGCATAACGCAAAACGCATAACGCATAACGGATAACGGATAACGCACAACGCATAACCCATACCGCATTACGCATTACGCATAATGCATAACGCATAATCCATAACGGATAACGCATAACCCATAACGCATAACGCAAAGCCGATAACGCATAACGCATAACGCATAACGCATAACGCATAACGCATAACGCATAACGCATGACGCATAACCTATAACGCATAACGCATAACGCATAACGCAAAACGCATAACGCATAACGCATAACGGATAACGGATAACGCACAACGCATAACCCATACCGCATTACGCATTACGCATAATGCATAACGCATAACGCATGACGCATAACGCATAACGCATAACGCATAACGCATAACGCATAACGCATAACGCTTAACGCATAACGCATAACGCATAACGCATAACGCATGACGCATAACGCATAACGCATGACGCATAACGCATAACGCATAACGCATAACGCATAACGCATAACGCATGACGCATAACGCATAACGCATAACGCATAACGCATAACGCATAACGCATAACGCATAACGCATAACGCATGACGCATAACCTATAACGCATAACGCATAACGCATAACGCATAACGCATAACGCATAACGCATAACGCATAACGCATAACGCATAACGCAAAACGCATAACGCATAACGCATAACGCATAACGCATAACGCATAACGCATAACGCATAACGCATAACGCATAACGCATAACGCATAACGCATAACGCATAACGCATAACGCATAACGCATAACGCATAACGCATAACGCATAACGCATAACGCATAACGCATAACGCATAACGCATAACGCATAACGCATAACGCATAACGCATAACGCATAACGCATAACGCATAACGCATAACGCATAACGCATAACGCATAACATATAACGCATAACGCATAACGCATAACGCATAACGCATAACGCATAACGCATAACGCATAACGTATAACGCATAACGCATAACGCATAACGCATAACGCAAAACGCATAACGCATAACGCATAACGCATAACGCATAACGCATAACGCATAACGCATAACGCATAACGCATAACGCATAACGGATAACGGATAACGCACAACGCATAACCCATACCGCATTACGCATTACGCATAATGCATAACGCATAATAAATAACGGATAACGCATAACCCATAACGCATAACGCAAAGCCGATAACGCATAACGCATAACGCATAACGCATAACGCATAACGCATAACGCATAACGCATAACGCATAACGCATAACGCATAACGCATAACGCATAACGCATAACGCATAACGCATAACGCATAACGCATAACGCAAAACGCATAACGCATAACGCATAACGCATAACGCATGACGCATAACCCATAACGCATAACACATAACGCAAAACGCATAACGCATAACTTATAAGGCATTACGCATAATCCATAGCGGATAACGCATAACCCATAGCGCATGACGCATAACGCATAACGCATAACGCATAACGCATAACGCATAACGCATAACGCATAACGCATAACGCATAACGCATAACGCATAACGCATAACGCATAACGCATAACGCATAACGCATAACGCATAACGCATAACGCATAACGCATAACGCATAACGCATAACGCATAACGCATAACGCATAACGCATAACGCATAACGCATAACGCATAACGCATAACGCATAACGCATAACGCATAACGCATAACGCATAACGCATAACGCATAACGCATAACGCATAACGCATAACGCATAACGCATAACGCATAACGCATAACGCATAACGCATAACGCATAACGCATAACGCATAACGCATAACGCATAACGCATAACGCATAACGCATAACGCATAACGCATAACGCATAACGCATAACGCATAACGCATAACGCATAACGCATAACGCATAACGCATAACGCATAACGCATAACGCATAACGCATAACGCATAACGCATAACGCATAACGCATAACGCATAACGCATAACGCATAACGCATAACGCATAACGCATAACGCATAACGCATAACGCATAACGCATAACGCATAACGCATAACGCATAACGCATAACGCATAACGCATAACGCATAACGCATAACGCATAACGCATAACGCATAACGCATAACGCATAACGCATAACGCATAACGCATAACGCATAACGCATAACGCATAACGCATAACGCATAACGCATAACGCATAACGCATAACGCATAACGCATAACGCATAACGCATAACGCATAACGCATAACGCATAACGCATAACGCATAACGAATAACGCATAACGCATAACGCATAACGCATAACGCATAACGCATAACGCATAACGCATAACGCATAACGCATAACGCATAACGCATAACGCATAACGCATAACGCATAACGCATAACGCATAACGCATAACGCATAACGCATAATGCAAAAGTCATAACGCATAACGCATAACGCATAACGCATAACGCATAACGCATAACGCATAACGCATAACGCATAACGCATAACGCATAACGCATAAAGCATAACGCATAACGCATAAAGCATAACGCATAACGCATAACGCATAACGCATAACGCATAACGCATAACGCATAACGCATAACGCATAACGCATAACGCATAACGCATAACGCATAACGCATAACGCATAACGCATAACGCATAACGCATAACGCATAACGCATAACGCATAACGCATAACGCATAACGCATAACGCATAACGCATAACGCATAACGCATAACGCATAACGCATAACGCATAACGCATAACGCATAACGCATAACGCATAACGCATAACGCATAACGCATAACGCATAACGCATAACGCATAACGCATAACGCATAACGCATAACGCATAACGCATAACGCATAACGCATAACGCATAACGCATAACGCATAACGCATAACGCATAACGCATAACGCATAACGCATAACGCATAACGCATAACGCATAACGCATAACGCATAACGCATAACGCATAACGCATAACGCATAACGCATAACGCATAACGCATAACGCATAACGCATAACGCATAACGCATAACGCATAACGCATAACGCATAACGCATAACGCATAACGCATAACGCATAACGCATAACGCATAACGCATAACGCATAACGCATAACGCATAACGCATAACGCATAACGCATAACGCATAACGCATAACGCATAACGCATAACGCATAACGCATAACGCATAACGCATAACGCATAACGCATAACGCATAACGCATAACGCATAACGCATAACGCATAACGCATAACGCATAACGCATAACGCATAACGCATAACGCATAACGCATAACGCATAACGCATAACGCATAACGCATAACGCATAACGCATAACGC